>NC_091821.1:426962897-427140397 GCF_038994185.2 Dermacentor albipictus | reverse complement strand
AGACAATAGTGGCAAGGGAAAGGCAAGCAAGTTAACCAGGCTAACCACGACTGGCTGCTCTCCAATGGTGAAAACATAATGAAAGATGAGGAGAAGGAGAGAACAAATGGTCACAGTACACACGAACATGCACGCACAAGGGTGTGTCCTTGAGCCTGTCGCAGGCGGTCATATTATTTGGCGCCCCTCAATTAGAAGCGCAGCAGCGCCTTCGTGGCCTGTCATATCGCACGCGCACGGGGCCAGTATCTTCTGTTACGTAAAGGGACCATAATCTAGTTTCCTTAAATAATTTCGAAGGGCATGCTTTTGATGTTCATATGATTGTCAGTCACGCAATAGGCGCCTGAGAGTTTCTCCTCAGCCGCCTGTGTCGCGCATGGTAGTGTCCCTCGTTCATCTTAACGATGAATAGGCGTTCGTAAAAGCAACACTTTCTCCCAGCCAACGGAGTAAAGTACCTTCATGTCGAGTAAGACCCGGTCAAAAGGGGTTTAATTTCAAATATTGGTTTAACTCATGTAGAAACCATCGTGTTAGCAAACTCCGTTGAATTGCATTTCTTTATGGGGTAATGCGGGTAAGAAAGCTAAGGTGCCGCACTGCGTCCATTCGGGATCGCGGAATCGTGGTTATTTTGGCTTGTCTATTCGCCGCACGGGCAGTGTCGTCAACTCTCTCATCGCCAAAGATTTCGCAGTGCCTCGGAAATGACTGAAATGTTATGTTGCGTCCTCTTTACACTGAATGATAGTGACATACCCTTAACTCTGAAACCAGTTGTTTATGTGGGCAGCGCCGCAAGGTTGACGAAAAAGACTTGTAGAGCCACCCTAGAACCGCGCAGGACAGAGTGGCGACGTTTCGTTGTGCGCAGACGACCTTCCGGCCGAGTTTCCTAGCTCAGCCGCCATCTTTTTTGAACAACAACATGGGCTGCGTCATTTTTTACTTCGATGCTGTCTTCGCGAAGCTGGCTTCTTTCACGTCTACGTCAGAATTGGAACGAGAGTTAAGAGTGCCCCTGTCCGCTTAGCCGTCTACCTTGGCGTCTACGGCGAGTGCTAATGGAACATAGCCTAAGGATCATTTTTCTGTTGAGACGCTGAAGTCTAGTCTATCAGTTATGCAGACGTTCACGTTACCGCTTTTTGTATCAATTGCTGCACGAATTTACAGGCGAATCACTGCCGAAGCCCAGTTGCAGATGTCATCTGCGTAAATTGATAAACTGACTGAGATAAGGATTCCCACAACACAACCAGAGCGAGGTTGCACACAACTGCGTTTAGAATGCCACCTTGAGCGACTCCACGGCTCTTGCGGTGGTCAATGACTTGGTCGTCTTCGGTGAATGCAAGGGAGCTTATTCGCGCCAGGTATTGCTCCGAATCCGCCAAAAAAAAAAGTGCGGCCCCCAATGTCACCAGCCACGAACGCGTCAAGAATGGCTTCGTGAGAAACACGATTGTAAGTCACGACAGGACCCACATAAAACACTTCTGTAACCTACAGTAACCTCGCATAATTACGCTAACGGCAGCTCACAACAGCGGCCACATTAATCACACTGGAGCGTGAAGCCGTCTCACATACGTACACTGCAAACGGAAAACACGAAATCGGGTCCAAGAAAGGCGCATGAATTCCAGTACACAGCGCATATAACATAAAGGCAAATAAAGCACAGACAACAAGTATCGGCTGAAACAAACGGCAATCAAGTCAGTGTTCCAGAGATCTAGCTAATAATGATCAGGAATCAACAGTGCAAAAGATGGGACGAAGATTGGGGAAACGAGCAGCGTTGGCTCTATGGATGTGGCTTTCTACTGATGAACAAGAGGCCAAGGCTTAGGTAGGTTCCCGGCTACGGCGGCCAGGATTTCGCTAGAGATCAAAGAACCCTTGTTAAGCGAAAGAACATGGAAGCCAACGTCTCGATCAAGCTTCCGGGCATGCTTCAGAACACAGATCAGACGCAACAGCCGTACCTTGCTCTGAAGTAGCGCTATACAAAGTCACACATGCTTTTTTTCCCTCTTAAGGATCTTGAAGCATAAGTCAGCTGCCATCGGTGGCTCCTTCTTTCGGCTGCCAGAGTTCGTTTCCCCTTGGAATATTGGACGCGTGCTCATACGTAAGTTTCGCAACAGAATTTTATTTGACGTGCAGGCATGGCACTCAAAAGTTTTGAACTGAATTTCATAATTATTCCTTTCAGTTTGTGTTTGCCTTATCCTTCGTGAATGTTAACACGAAGATTCGGGCTCCCGCCACTATAGGGATATGTCATTCGGCAGGACAGAGGATAAGACATGAAGAGAACCGGTGGCAAACAGTTTTTACACAAAGTGTGACCCCTGACCTTCTATGAAGCTGCTCGTTAGCAGCCCTGTTAGAGCAGGTGGAAGCGGAGTAAATCCGCTTATAACGTTACCTCAGCCGGAGAAAGCATTGACGTAGTTGGTCGAGAGAGTTCTTTTTTTTTTGTACATATAGCGATGTTTGTTTGAAGAAATTGACTTTCATGCGCACAAATTATGCGGCCTCAGTTTTTGTTAACGCTAAAAACCGGGATCTTGTGCCACTACAAATTTTGTCGTAGGGCGTTTTATACAATTTGACACGCACGTGATCATCGCCCCGGAGCTTCGGCGCGCACACGAATTCGAGTTCCCGAATTTGGCGACACTGCCATGTCGCGTGATTGGTCCCGCAGAAATTTAACCGCGTATAAACGCTCATTGTTGTGTACAATAAAAAAAGTTATAATGCATCCCAGTTGCAAACAGCTACAATATTTCAGCTGTTCCCTTTTTTTTTTTTTTTTTTAGAAAAGACGTGATACTTCTGCAGTCAGTTTTAGTGTGTGCAGGCAGCACAAGGTTGCTCTTTAGAAAACGAAACAAAAAAAAAAGCACCTCGTTTTTCTGGCGTAGTCCCTGTGCCTGCCTCTGAGGATTTAAAAAGGAGCACGCATCAATTTCGCATGCGACTTGTGAAGTGAACCTTTTACTTACAGCCTACTCACCCATGCAACGAATGTTTAATTCAGTTTTTTTTTTCCACCGGCGTCTAGTTCTCATGAGTTCTCTAAGCGCTCGTATGTCTAGCAGATAATCTTCGCACCGCGCTGCGACACTAATGTTCCAGAAGTAGCAGGTCTCGTGACATTGTGCAACACGGACCGACGCACAAATCTCTGTCACCGTCTTTGCCGTAAACACGTGAAACGATGCCGCCGACCGAATCTGCGATTCGGGAAATTTAAAAGCGTCATACAGTTGACGGTTTATTGAGTTTCCCGCTAAGAAGGGTTCCGAATACGTCGGAATGTACCCACCAGTTTTCCAGTCTTTAGAGAACGAAGCAGGGAAAGAAACATACGAAAATAAAAAGAAGCCAGGCGCCTATGGCCGCCGCCGCAAGTTACGGAGTCATTCGGTATTGCGCACTCCAAGTGACAAGAAATATAGGACGAGATAACGTTCGCGAAATATTTGGCCATGTTTCCTTGCGGTTACATAAGATGCCTCAGGTGATGACTACCACCTGATAACGGCTAGAAACTGACCGGGAACCGGCGTCATTACCAATGCGGCAGCCCACGAGCAACAGTTTCTTTCGTACTTTTACTTCGCTTTCTTTCTTCTCCAATACCGTCTCTGCGCTCGACAGCCAAGAAAGCACCGATAGAGCACTCAGACTGCGAGATCGAACTACCTGATTGGTTTATACATGTAGAAGGCTGTAGTCTGCGACATTCCGATGACCGCTGCCACCGAGGCTACACCACATAAAGGTGCTGCTTGCGTAACTTCAAGGTCGGATGGCAGAAAGAAGAGAGAAGCGCCAGTCTTGAAGCGACCACCTGAGCGATCAGCTACGTGACCAATACGGGATCATGTGAAGCACGGTTAAATGTGATAGAACGTTAACGACGCTAGAGATATGCGTAGCGCTCTACCGAGACGGCGAAATAAGAAACGTAAACGTTGGAATTTCATTATTTTTAATTAAAGTAGGAAGAAGTCTATGCAACATTTGCACTTTGTCTTTTTCAGCCAAATATTGATACAATAGAAGTTAGAGCTGTAGGAAGTAAGATACCTAATATTGAGAGCAAGTTTAGTAGAACAACTTGCGCATAATTTGGGTTTGCACAGAAATAAAGTGCACCAAATATGCACAAAACTCCAAGTCTAAATATTTAGTGCTCCTTGTTTGCTTAAAGCAAAGCGAAAAACAAAAAGCAAGATGAATGCTGTTCATTTATTTTTCCCCCTGAGTTGCTCATATATGTGGCTATTAAGGTTCCTGCGGTGTACGAGGCTTCACGACAGAGTTTAAGAACCGCTCCCCCTCTACCTGTGGTTAACCTCCCTGCCTGTCTTTGCATCCCTTCTCTCTCTCTGGCAGGATTTTACAACCAAGCATTTCGCAAATTTCCTTGCAACTAATCTTGCCGTAAATGCCGTATATATCGACTGAATATATGAAGAGCGAAAGATTGCGCTGTCCAATGGTTAGTATACATTTTCATCTGCGTCTTGAGAAGTACCCATAGAAACGTGTCTAATTTAGATTTGGCCTAAGGACTCGTCCGTGATGACATATTCGATGTACTTGCACAAGCAGCGGGTTAAGGGGCATGGTGTACCTCTAATGAAATTGCATATTAGTCAGGCAATTTGAGTCACCCTTTGAAGCCGTAGATATTGCTCTTGTCGTACATGATTAGTGGCCTATGTCTCTTAACGCGCACCATCACATTTTAGCGAGCTTTTGAGACCGAACTGTCTAATTAAGTTTAAAGCCTGCCTCTACAGTTTCACCTTAGCCGCAAATAATTATACTTGAAATAGTTCATTGCACAGACTGAAGTACAGCCGAAAAAAAAAAAGAAGTCCCAGCCGCATGTTTCTTTTTTTTCAGGCCATCAGAAACACGTTCAGAAGTGCTGAGCAAATCTTTGCACGACCATTTGCCCTTTTGTGGTTTAAGACTAGCTACGTCTAGCACCGACTTGTTTGCAAGGTCGCTGCATGATGAAAGCAAATAGGATACACAACGCAGCATCCTTGTAGGGAGTGATGGGACCTATATACTGCTCATGATCTTTAGGCGCACGCAATTCGTATAGCTGCTTTCTTAAAGCACCTCAATGTGTGGAACCTGACAGAGCTTCAGCATTGCGCATGTAGAGTAGGGTGTATATCTGAGCGAATTCTATCAGGGAACTCGATCACTGAATAATGAGCGCTGATGCCAGCAATAAACAAACTTGTGAGCTCTATATTGAAAGTTCTTGCGCAATAAAAATTGCAACACTGCGGCTTCAGCATAGCACAACGCCGCTCTAGGCTGTGCATTACCATTACGCAAATAATTCTGGTTATGTAAATGTAGCTGGCGCCCGGTTCCAGCCGTGCATAATTATGGCTTCCTGCTCTCGCGTCGCTTTAAATGGGAGCTGTTGAATCTGGCAATGGCTGGCATCTGCGGAGCTGACATAACTTGTGGGACAACCTTCATCGCCGCTATAATTTAACTGGCCGGGCGTTTGGCATTGACAAGATAATAAACATCGATAAAGCTTTACGATTCGCAGCTACAGCGCGACAAACTTAATTGGGACCCGTGCCGAAGAGCAGCATTCATTTTTTTTTCTACACCTACAACATGCGATAAATTTAACGACACCATATATTTTAGTCATATGCTCTGGTGTGATTTCGCGTTACGCAGAGACAAGGGCAACACTGAAGAGCGGTTGAACGCAGCTCTACGCAGTTTCACGTTTGAAGAACACCTATGAGCACTCCAACGCGCCCCCCAACCACCCGAAAGGCTTGGCCTGTCGGTCCCAACGTGGGAGCGGTCCGCTTCGGGCTAGGAAACTAGCGGACCAAAAAGTTTTTCCATCGATCCATTCGTCCACCCACGTAGCCGGTGGTGCTGTGACGCTTTTACTCGTCGCCTGCGACGGCAAAGCCCATCAATATGTGCTCTATTTTTTTTTTCAGCGCGCTAAAGTTGTGCTAAAGCGAAATTTTTCGTGAATTTCCAGTAAGAAGGAAAATAAGGCCTGCAAAGCAAGAGTCGCACGAACTCTTCCATGGAAGCTTTGCGTTAACCTAAATGTGTGTTACCTGTGTAGAACCCGCTCCTCTCAAAGTCTGAAGTGCTCCGAAAAGTTTTGTAGTTCGGAGTACGCGTTTCAGAACAAATCCGGCCGCGCATCTTCGCACGTCCGCGATGTGCAGTGCGCTCGCACGGATACCCGCTTGAATGAGCGGTTATATCGATGAAGCCTTCTCTCGGTAAAAAACAAGCTAGATCAGAAGACATTGTGTGTTCGAGGGGCTGTAAACTCCTTCCCTTTGGCCACCATTCTCCCAACGCTACCAAACTTGATTTAAACCAAAGATATTAGGATCATGGAGTCAAGTGGGCATCCCTTCCTCTCTTCCTCTTTCCCTTTTTCTTTTCTTTTTTCTTCTTTTGCCCGCTTGTCCCTCTCACCCACAGTGTACGGCAGCAAAGAAGGCGCAACTCAGTTTTTCTTTTTAGGTTTCTTTTTCTCTCTCCATTTCTCGCGCCATCATATGCAAATTCGCCCAAGTGATTGCAATAACGATGGCGACAAAATGACTACGGCATCATGACGCGAATATGGCGGTCGTGATGGCACTGACAGTGCCAAGACGACGGCGATTCTTTGACTGACACTCGAGACAGCGAAGAAGAGCAGTGGAGACGAGTGCTGAGCTCAATGCCGCTCGGCGAACGGCTGGTGCGTCGCGCATCTGATACGCTGCGCAACCACACAGTGACGGACGGGCACACATCGAATAGCAGCCGTCAACGAGTTCTAGTGGGCAAGGCTGTCACTGACGGGAGACCTGTATGATGTCAAGAGCAACATCTTTTTTTCCGATGCGCACAATTAACGTCACCTTCGTCCACTGCCGTGACCTCTGCTGATGCCTCTGGACTAGAGAGACAGCACGCATCAGCCCCTTTCTGAGTCTCCCTCGCACACGAAACCATGCACAAACTGCCAAGCGCGGAACTTCTGCGATAGCTCGGCGGTCAACGCGTCGAGCTACGAAATGCGCAATGAGGCCAGTTGAATACGTCGATCCCGGCAGCTGAGTTCAAAGTTTCGTTTTTTCCGCGACAGATATACGAGGGTGAATCAGATTTTGCTCTTGGTCTGGTTGGAACTTGCTGTGAGACATGGGGTGCGATCGCGCAAACAGCTCGCTTTTCCGTTCTCTCGCTTGCCCTCTCGTGATTCGTTGGCGCCCGCGCGTTTCGTCACGGCCGTCATTGCGCCGGGGCGGGACCACAAAATGCGGTTACGTCACACTCCTGTCAATCATTCCAAAACCGAGTGAAATCGGCCGCTATCGTGGAACGGTCGACAAGGGCATTCGTTTCGAAGAATGAATGGCCGTTGCCATAGCAGCGCTAGTAGCAGACGAAGCGCCTGTCGTCTGCTCGTAATGTCGTCACTCGCCGAACATGGCTGGCCCTGCCGGAGGTCCAGTTTTTCGAGATTAAAGCGCGATCCGCCATTGCAGAACGTTAGCGATGTTAATTATTGAAAACAACTGTGATCACAGTGAAATTAAATGTTGTGCCTGCGCTGTGATAAATATAACTAGTGTTCTTCTCTTTAATGTTGTTTGATCTGAGCTCATTTGTGGAGAATGCTCGCCGTTTCACGTTGTGCTCAGAGAATCGCGTTCATTGTTCGGCGGTTTGGCGCTCACGAGTCACGATGGCCGCTCCTATTATCACGCTTTTGGAGTCTCTCGGGCAGCCTCGGCGATGCATCTTTCGGGACGCATTTGACGAGCTTACCGAGGAAGAGTTCCGCGAGCACTTCAGGCTCTCAAAGAGCACTGTGCGGTGGCTCTGCGAGCAATTGGAAGACGTCATCGGTGGCCTTCGGACCGGTGGTATCACGACGCAAGACAAGGTGCTTTGTGCTCTCCGTTTCTTCGCGACGGGGAGCTTCCAAAGATTCATCGGCAGCGAAGAATTCGTATTCATAGGGCAGGCTTCCGTGAGCGAGACCATTCACGCAGTTGCGGAAACAATAACAGGGTGGGCTGGCAACAGGGTTGGGTGAGCTTCCCGTTGACAACGGTCGGCAAGGCTAGTGCAAAGGCGGCCTTTGCGGATCGCAGCCGCATTCCCGGTGTAGTGGCCTGGGCCGCTATTTTGTAGCGATGCCTTATGCCTTATTCTATGCTATTCTTATCATCCACCACACACGGCCGCCTGATCCCGTTGATAATGGGGGCAGACCGTCGCTCTGACCACTGGCTTAGCGCAAAAAGCCTGAAAAAGCATAGAATCGGAAAAGGCATCGCTACAAAATACCGGCCCTGTGTCGACGGGACGCTCTTGGGTCAGCGCGCGCGATGTCCGCACATGGTACGGGTGGCCCTCTATGAACGCGACCAACAGTTCGCGTTGGTGCGGCGACACGTGCGGGTTAAGTCTTAGATTTTTTTGCGACGACATAACGATTCGCAGTCGATGAACAATGATCGCCAATTGAACTGCGTGCTCCTGCCAGTTTGTTTTGGCATGTGCGATACCACCTAGCGGACTAAACCAAAATATATGCCGCTTAAATTAGTTTTCTTCTCTCGCATCACATTTACGACGCAGATTATATGTTGCAACAGTAAGAGTTTTTTTCTTATATTACGTGTTTAATTTTTAAAGCATCACAAACATTGTGCACTTAATATATCGTCCCCGATCGAAGCCCAAACTGGTGACGCAAGCTTCCGGGGCTGGGCTCGCTCCTTTATTGGCTGTGCTCTCCCTCCCGTTCTCACAAATCTTGCGGACGGCCCACTTTGTGACGTCGCAGCCAGACCGAACGAACGGAAAAGCGAGCTGTTTGCGCGATCGCACCCATGAGTGACATCAAAAAGACGTACGCGTAAACACAGACACGGGGGAAGCAATCACCACCTTCCAATTAGCTTATTTCGCATATATCCATTATTAGTACTAAGAATTATCTAAACGTATGCCAACACCACAAAGAGAAGGAAAAGCTGGCTGATAAAGATGGAAAAGGAAAGAAAGAGAGAGAGAAAAAGCAGAAGAAGCAGATCAAAGAAGGAAAAACGGAGAGGATGGAACATAACAAGTCATACGCAGTGTACGAGCCTGACAGGTGACGGGTCTGTTGTCAAGGGCCAACACCCGAAAATAAATCAGTTCGAAGTGTCGCTCGTGTCCTCGTGTTTGTTTTTCTTTGGACCGGTTTTCCGTGCGCGTCTCTCTAAGGAAATTCTGTCCTACTGTGACGGGGGTGAAGTCAATCGTGGCGGGGTGGTGTAGTTAGGATAAGGGCGCGATAATGACGGCACGACGTGGACACGACGACGATACACAGTTCCTGCGCTTCCGTGCTGCCGCAACACATATCGCGTGACCTGTGATTGCAGCGCACGCACCTAGATGAACGAGGAAAAAAGACGCGGAGCTTCAAGTGCAATTATTAGCGATGTGACTTACTCTGCGATGCGCATACCAGGCCGTCGCGCTCCTTCCGGAAGCATTAAACTTGCAAAATCGCGCCGTGCGGGTGCATGGCACGAGCGAAGGAAAGATCGTAACCAACACTTTGATCCTTTGTCTGCGCCCTGGGGATACGCAGGGCGCTTTTTGCAAGTTTCATGCCGATTCTGGTGTCGCTCGATTGTTCGCACCCTGCCAAGCTATATTTCCAGAAGCACTCGGTGATTTCTATCCTCCGTAAAAAACACTGCTGTTTCCTTGCTTCTTTTAATAAAGCGACACCACCACCAAATATTACTGGGACACGAAGCTATCTCTTAGTAATTACTCTAGTTGGCATGAACTTCAGCGAACTCTGTACCTTAAGCGTTGTCAAAATGGTCACATTTGTCTCCTTATGTCGTTTCTTTCTTTACTGACACAAGGTTTGGCGCGCTAAGGACACATTTGATGTCACCCCGAAGTGGCGCTCAACAATAGGCGACGTCTCAATTATTGCGTTGCTCGGGAGTACGTGCCTTCCTCGCATTTGTTGGTTTGGTGGTACACCGTGAAATTATATATATATATATATATATATATATATATATATATATATATATATATATATATATATATATATATATATATATATATATATATATATATATATATAAAAGCTCGGCCTACCGCTATAGCAATCCGAATAATGATCACGTTTGTGACGGCGTGTTCAAAACCTACATCAAGAGCAGAAAGCAAGCAATTAGGCGCAAATATATTCTCGAAGCAAACGTCGTAATTCTCCATGGCCGAATCACTTCTGTGTGGAAGGCTGATGTCATCGCTGATCGTGGCTCGTCGTTAACGGCGGGGCGCTACTCCACCCATTCATTTGCAGCGAGTCGTCCGCGGTCGTAATGGCACGAAAGCGCAGCTACACGAAGACAAATAATAAAGACACACAGTACATTTCGGGCGTTTCGTAGCAACCACCAGTAATGTGTAACATATTGCAGTGGTTCTACGCCATGCACGTACTACTGATGAGTACGTTGTTCGGAAGCTTTTTTGCTCTTTTTTTTTTGTTTTTCAGATAATGTGGTTGCTAATATCGTTCCTGCTTATTCAAACTGCGTGAAATAAAGTGGTGAGGAGGGAAACGTTGGATCCTCGTCAGCAGTGGAAACAAATGGGAAACAATATTCGGGTTGGGCCACCTCATCAATGAACTCAAGCCAGTTGAAATTACTGCAGGAATCTTCACTACAGCCCGCCTCGTAACCGATCTTTGGCGTGTTCTATACAGCACAATGAAAAGTAATTATGTTGCAGAATGATTGTTATCCTGCTGACTTGAAAAGTAAGTACGAGTTCGTGGTAGGCAGAGCTAGACAAAGGTTCATGAGAACTCCAAAGCGACCCCACTATACGAAAATAATAATAATAATAATTATGAAGTCAGCGAAAGTTATCCAGCACTAAGATACACTGGCCCGCAACTTCGAAGTCCAGATTGAACTTTTGCGTTCACATAAGTACGTCCGATGAATGTGTCTGTATTCACAGGAAAACGTCCATGGATCAAAAGGTACAGGAAGTAAGCCGTATATTTACGTATTAAATGGCTTATGCTGCTTTACTCAAAAGTAAAAGCAAGCACGCTTCGAAGATTAACATGACGCGAAACCTTATTACTGAGGCAATGGCATGCCCTCACGCCTACCAGTACTTTCTTTTTTTGTGATGTGCACGAAGTCAAATCATCATCCGCTGGAGTACCGGCAGCGATGGCCCAATGACTATTGTGTTGTGCTGTCTGAGCCCAAGGTTGCGAGTTTGGTTACCGGCCACGGGGGCCACATTCCTATGGGGGCGAAATGAAAAGAAAAACGAGGAAACTGCTGTATCGTGCTTTGAGTACAGTTTAAAGAACCTGGGGTGGTCAAAATTATCCCGGAGCCCTTCATTACAGTTTCCGCCAGGACACAGCTTAGAGGCGTCGAATCCCGGAATATATTTTTGTATACTCCTCTATTATTTTGCTACAGTATTATCTGATCGTGTCGTCCTGAAATACATGCACAGTTGCCGCCGCTCTCAGAGTCTGCGTATGACTTAACACCTCGCGCAAATTAGCGAGTCTTAGCAATAGCATCCCCGACTGGTTCGAAAGAGCTGGAGTTTATGCTCTGGGATCAATGGGCTCGACAGGGCAGCCCAATAATGAATAACTATTTCCTCCCGAAGTTCGCTTAAAACCACTATAACTCGTTATTGAGGTTATTCGCTTGCGCTCTTTCTTCCTTTGTTGCTTTGTGAGCCTACGGAGAAAGAAGTAAAAGTAAAGAGTAGACCGGGCAGTTTACTAGACGGTATCTCCAGTTGGCTACCTTGTACTGGTGAAGTGGACAGGGAGAACAAAAGATCAGCGGAAAGAAAGGAGAGAAGGGTAGTTTACGCATTAACAATACAGAACTTTGGGGGCACGCACTTTATAAAGGCTCCACGTCGTCACACATCACGTCACCATTTTAATTTTCAATCCGGTCTCTTTTTAAGTAAAGCAAAAGCGTCGCTCTAGCCGCTCACGCTGATATCTGTGAAGGCCAGTGGGCCAGAATTGCGTTTTCTGCAAGTGAGCGATTGTCTATAAGCGGTCCGACGTGGAGGAGAGCGTCGCATTTCGCTGGTCGAAAGGCGGACGCTCGCAAATGCAGTGCGCAATCATTTCGCTGCACCTCGAAAAGTTGCCCAGTTGGCTGTTTACCCGCTGATATGATAAATGAGCGAGCATTCGAAAATGCTAATCTAAGCCCTAGACGCGCCGACGCTTTCCGAAGCAGCGATGAACACGGTTTCAGGTCTCTCCTTCGACTTTTCCACCTTTGCTTCGTTGGCTGCACCGTAGTGGTGTGATGGTTACGGCAACCGACTGCGTAAGTGGACTTTTCGCAATCTAGATGTACCGGACAGTAATTGGATACGTGCCCGGAGCAAAAGCTAAAGGTACACAGCCGTGTCAGCACTGTAACTAAATATTGGGGTGTCGTCAGCCCGCCTTAATGTTAGTACTGCAGAATCCACCGGAGTTCCACATCGATCGCAGTAATTCAAGTGACCTTGTCTAATTGTTGGGACAGACGGGCTAAATTTGAATTTCCTAAATACGTTTGATCGGCACAGCGACAGGAAAGCCAATGAGCTACCGTAACGATGTTCCTTTGAGCCTGTATAGAAAAGGGGAGGGGGGGGGAGCAGAAGCCTGGCCGCCATCTACGCGAGCGCTACGTCGCGTTTATATATAGATGGGGCCCTCGATTCGGCTCAGCGAGGCGCAGATAGAATTTGTGTCCTTAATCCGGCGCCAGCTGGGGCGCGTACGTGAAGCGCGTGTGTGTTTGCCCGATGGCGCGTGACCCAGAGCACGACACGTGAAAGAAGGGATGACATCGGGGATCTTGTTACGACTTTCAGGCAGCAGTAACGCGAGAAAAAAAAAGCTGGCTGTGGCTTAGCTAAGGTTAAGCCCAGGATGCGAAGCATACTAGCCTTTATTTTAACGCGACAGCGTTAAGGAGCTCGTGTCGCAGAAAAGCCGGTGTCGTCGGCGTCGGATCAGGCGCGCGGCGCTTGCTCAGGCGCACATTTCGTTGTCGCGCCGAACGCTGCGTTGCTCGACGCTCACCGCGTCCGATGCGGGGCGCGTAGTCGCTGCGCCGTAGCAAAGCCACCTAGAAACAGTCTCTGTAGCACGCCGCAACCTTCGGTTCTCATTCCAACGAGCAGCTCTGTCTCCAGGAGGCATCTCACCTCGTGAGTGTGTAGCAGAGGCAAGCGCAGCTGCTTATATACCGCCGCGACGCCGCGAGCGACGGCGCGAGTTGGAGCCCCGTTTCTCCTGTAACGTGACGTCACGGTGTCACGTGGTCAGCCTTGAAGGCGACGCAGCGAGCGACGGCGCGAGTTGGAGCCCCGTTTCTCCTCTGTCGTGACGTCATGGTGTCACGTGGTATTGAAGGCGACACCGCCGCGCCTGAGGAGCTGGGTTGAGCTCTAGTAATATGCTTCGCATAAAAAGAGAGGTGTTGAGAGGGGAAAAAAACGGAGTTAACCAAAGGGAGTGCCTGATTGCCTATAGCCTGCGCTGAGGAAGGGGTGAAAGAGCACAAAATTAGTGAGAGTGTCGAAACAAGAAAAGCTATCACGAACGCGCACGTTCAAGGGCTCGTAATTCAGGAAAAAAAAAACGTGTCACATAGGTTAGTACACTTCATGAAACGCAGCAGCAGTAATCACTACAGAGATCTACAGAAAATGATACATACATGACACATCAGACTGGAAAGAAGCAGAATGGATTTTTTACGCATGCAATGTTCTATACACACACATGCAGGAGGAAGCACACAAAGAGACGACAGATGAAGATGTGGCAGGGAGGTCGATGGCAAGAAAAAGTCCGACATTCGTACTGTTTATTTGAAATGAGAAAGAAGAACCAGAGTGCTGAGAGGTAACCGTAAAAAAGAAAAAGAGCTCGAAACGTACATTGTCGACGTTCCGTAATATAAGGCGCTAAAATTTGTTAAACCTTCGCGTCTCTATATATATTGGCACGCGCTAGTTACGCGAGCTGTCGAGAAAGAAGAAGTGTGCGTGGTAGCTGCTGCGAAAAACGAACTGTAAACGGCCGTTCGCTTAGAACTGTCTGACTGGCTTTTCCTCTCGTGACAAACTGGTGGACGTGCTGGGTACGCATCCATCGTATGCCTACGGGTCCTCAACCAGAAGCTACCGACGCCAGTACCTCGGGGACGGCAGAAATCTATCGAAGCAGCCGTCGCCTTCAAGGTCTTCCACCGCAATACAGCCCCCTGGCAAGCTCCGTGAGGTAGATGTCAACAACTACCGCAAGCCAAACCGAGGGGATGCCAAATGCTGCCGTACCATGCATTCTGAGCGCGCCTCGCACGCCTAACCCGTTCCATGGCGACGCCTTTGAGGACGTTGAAGACTGGTTGGACCATTTCAACCGGGTCGCCGCCTTTAACGACTGGGACGATCGCCGTAAGTTGAAGAACGTCTACTTTTCCCTTTTAGACGCGGCGAGAGTATGGTACGAAAACCACGAAGCCTCGTTTACCAGCTGGCAGGAGTTTTACCGACTGCTTTGCGAAGCCTTCAGCACTCCCGAAAGGAAAGAAAGAGCCGAACAGGCACTGTCTTCGAGGTTCCAAATGCCAAACGAAACCGTCGCCATGTTCGTCGAAGACATGACGCGATTATTCCGTCGGGCCGATCCACTAATGCCAGAAGACAAGAAGGTGCGTTGGTAATGCGAGGCGTAAAAGAACAGCTTTTCGCAGGCCTCGTGCGCAATCCTCCTACAACAGTCTCTCAGTTCATTCGTGAGGCAACAGTCATGGAACGTATGCTTCGGCAGCGGCTCTCGCAGTATGAACGCCAGACCACCATGACTGCTGCATGCTCTCTCGTACCTGCAAATGATGACAGGGAGACCCTTACCGAGCTAATACGACAAATCGTTCGAGAAGAACTGCAGAAGTCCTATGCATCAGCTCCGGTACCTCCCAGTGCCGCGGTTCTTACGGATGTCATTCGGGAAGAAATCGGCAAAGTCGTTCATCCCTCGCCACCAACACGACCCGAACCTCCCACGTTCTCGTACGCGGATGCTCTTCGGGCTTCCGCGCCGTCGACGGGCCGTTTTTCGCAGCCGCCTGCTGGGATTTCTCGACGCTCCCCAAGTCCGATCCACCGCACGAACCCGCAAGCACCTTTTCATCCTGGTCCGCGCAAATCTACAGTATGGCGCGCCCCTGACAACAGTCCGTTGTGCTATCACTGCGGGGAGGCTGGTCACATGTATCGCGACTGCCAGTACCGACGGATTGGTCTCCGGGGATACCATCCGGACACCCGTTGCCCGCGCTATGGCGAACGCCCGCACGACATCGAGCAATACCTAGAAAGTAACCGGCTTCCTCCTGCCCAACAGCGAAGACAGTCACGGTCGCCTTCACCTCGTCGGTACGCGTCACCAAACCGTGCTCGACCCGCCTTTGATTCCGCTGGAGTCAACGGTGGAAGCCCGCGCCGGGGAAACTGAAAACGGCGACCTCCGGGGGTGAGGCCGCTGTCATGCGAACCGTCAAATATCCTCCGCCGACGCCATCCCCTCGCGACGTACCGCTGACGCCTTCATTCGAAACTGCAAAAAGAACTTCTGCTGTTATTACTGCTTCAATCGACGGTTATCCGGTAACTGCACTTGTCGATACGGGAGCTGACTACTCGGTTATGAGTGCCTCACTGGCCACTCGGCTACGCAAGGTGCTGACAGCGTGGGACGGCCCACATCTGATTACGGCCGGAGGACACCTCGTGTCACCCATTGGACGATGCACCGCCCGACTTGCAATTTCTACTTCGACTTTCGTAGCGTCTTTCCTTGTGCTGCCCAAGTGTTCTCGACTAGTTATACTGGGCATGGATTTTCTCCAGGAGTATGGGGCGATCATTAACCTTCGTGACTTGTTCGTGACTTTTTCTAACTACGTTTCTTCGGATTCGAGTGTGGAGGATGAACATCACCGCGCGGCTTTACGCGTGGTTGATGACTGCGTGACGTTACCGCCTCGAAGTAGCATCTTCGTCCTCGTTGAATGCCCCCAAGAACAACTAGGAATAGGCATTGCCGAAGGTAACCTCGCCATATTGCTGGATCGCGAAGTCGGCGTCGCACGAGGTCTCGTAGAGCTCCAACATAGGCAAACCACGATTCTAGTTACCAACTTCAGTGGCGAATACAAGCACTTTGCGAGGCATACCACCATGGCCTACTTTGAAACGGTGGCCGATTCCAACGCCTGTGCTTCGGTAACGACAATCTCGATTCCGGAACCCAGCGATGTGGACTTGACCAGTCACATCAACGTCAACCCACAGCTAGACCAAAATGAGAAGCAGAGGCTCCTCACTCTGCTATCGTCATTTAGCGACTGTTTCGCCACCACGTCGAAGGTCAAACAGACTCCTTTAATCAAACACAGAATCATCACTGAACCGACCGTCCAACCTGTTTGCCAACACGCTTATCGCGTGTCGCAAAGAGAACAGGATGCTATTCGTCATCAAGTTAAACAAATGCTCGACAATGATGTCATTCAACCATCGACAAGTCCTTGGTCTTCACCTGTTGTATTAGTTAAAAAGAAAGATGGTTCACTACGCTTCTGTGTCGATTACCGCAAACTGAACAAGGTCACGAAAAAAGACGTTTACCCACTTCCTCGAATTGACGACTCCTTGGATCGCCTGCGACATGCCCGTTACTTTTCTTCAATGGATCTGCGTAGTGGGTACTGGCAAATTGAAGTTGACGAACGGGACCAGGAAAAAACGGCGTTTATAACACCCGACGGTCTCTATCAATTTAAGGTCCTCCCTTTTGGATTGTGTTCCGCTCCCGCCACATTTCAACGCATGATGGACACAGTTTTATCTGACCTCAAGTGGAACTCGTGTTTAGTCTACTTAGACGATGTAGTTGTTTTTTCCACCACGTTTGAACAACACATCCAGCGGCTTGAGGCGGTTCTTCAAGCTATCCGCACCGCCGGCCTCTCCCTGAAGCCCGAAAAATGTCACTTTGGCTACGAGGAGCTCAAATTTCTAGGTCATATTGTCAGCAGCACCGGTGTGCGCCCTGACCCTGACAAAGCCATGGCAGTCGCTCTGTTCCCGATACCGAAGACAAAACACGATGTCCGCCGATTTTTAGGGCTTTGCGCGTATTACCGGCGTTTTGTACCCAACTTTTGTGAAATTGCCGAACCTTTGCAACGACTCATCAAGAACGACGTCACATTTGTTTGGGGCCCTGCACAATCCGACGCCTTCCACGACCTTCAGCAACGTCTACAGACACCACCGATCCTTGGTCACTTTGACACCGAGGCTGACACAGAAGTGCATACTGATGCTAGTAACGTTGGTCTCGGAGCGACACTCGTACAGTTTCAAGCTGGTGTTGAGCGCGTTATTGCGTATGCCAGCCGAACCTTGTCTGCTGCTGAAAAAAACTACTCAGCAACTGAAAAAGAATGTCTGGCAGTCATATGGTCTCTCCCGAAGTTCCGCCCATACCTGTACGGACGCCCCTTCCGTGTCGTCAGCGACCACCACTCTCTCTGCTGGCTGGCGAATCTCAAAGATCCTTCAGGCCGTCTCGCAAGATGGAGCCTTCGGCTGCAGGAATTTGATGTGACCATCGTCTATAAGTCTGGCCAGAAACACACTGACGCCGACTGTCTCTCTCGCGCCCCCGTCGAACCCGCACCACTAGATACTGACGACGATTCGGGTTTTCTTTGTACTCTTCCGTCTTTAAACCTTGCTCAACAGCAACGCCACGATTCCGAGCTCCAGCCCTTGATTGAATACCTTGAAGGAAGCCGCCCACAACCCCCACGGCAGTTCGCGCGTCACTTGTCATCTTTCTGCCTACGTGGCGACATCCTATACAAGCAGAACTTTCACCCTACGGCAACCGCTTTCCTGCTCGTTGTTCCCGCTACTCTCCGCGACGACGTTATACGTGCATGCCACGACGAACCAACGTCTGGGCATCTTGGTTTCACGCGTACTCTCGCGAGGATCAAGCAGAAGTACTATTGGCAAAAACTCACAAAAACCGTGAAGCAGTACGTCAGAAGTTGTCGAGATTGCCAGCGTCGCAAAGTTCCACCTCTGAAACCAGCCGGTCTGCTTCAGCCTGTCCGACCTCCTTGCTCACCTTTTGAACAAGTTGGGATGGATTTACTCGGCCCATTTCCCAAGTCTTCGGCTGCTAACCGCTGGATCGTCGTCGCCACCGATTACCTCACTCGATACTGCGAAACACAAGCCGTTCAGCGAGCTACTGCTTCAGATGTTGCTAACTTCTTCATCAAAAATATCGTCCTTCGACATGGTGCTCCCGCTGTCGTCATCACAGACCGTGGTACGGCCTTCACTGCCCAGTTGGTCCGAAATATCCTGCAGCTGAGCGGGACAACGCACCGTACGGCAACTGCGTATCACCCGCAGACTAACGGTTTAACTGAGCGTCTCAACAAAACGATCGCGGATATGCTTTCCATGTATGTTGCCACGGACCATAAAAATTGGGACGAACTGCTCCCGTATGTGACATTCGCGTACAACACTGCCCTACAAGAAACCACCGGGTTTCCTCCTTTTCGTCTGGTCTACGGACGCGACGTCACCACTATGCTCGACGTGATGCTCCTACCAACTTCGTCGCAACATACCGCACCAGATACAGACGCCTTTGTTCAGCGTGCCGAAGCAGCGCGGCACCTTGCGCGGCAACGAATTCTATCCCGACAACGTCAAGATGCTCGTCGATACAACCTATGTCATCGAGACGTCACATACAACCCGGGATATCTTGTATGGGTTTGGACCCCTATACGTCAAAGAGGCCGGTCAGAAAAATTATTGCGCCGATACTTTGGACCCTACATTGTTTTGCGTCGTCTAAGTCCTGTTAACTACGAAGTTATTCCAGCCGACAGTTCGCACCACTCCCGTAGACCACGTTCCTCTGACATTGTTCACGTTACCAGGATGAAGCCCTACCATTCGCGCTGACTCTCATCCACAAACTTTGTGATTCGGCCCCTGTCGTCTCGTCCGTTGTCTTTCTCATTTATTTTATTTTTTCCTTGTGGCATTTAACATCTCCCCAACTTTATTTATTTATTTATTTGTTTGTTTTTTTTTGTTTTTTTGGAGGGAGGGGTAATGGCACGCGCTAGTTACGCGAGCTGTCGAGAAAGAAGAAGTGTGCGTGGTAGCTGCTGCGAAAAACGAACTGTAAACGGCCGTTCGCTTAGAACTGTCTGACTGGCTTTTCCTCTCGTGACAATATGATGGTTTGTGATCGCGAGGAAAGACAAAATTTTGTTGTGAGTGACATTCGCGAGTGAGGGAGAGAGAGATTGGTTGGCATGGAAAAAGAAAGCCTGTTGACCGCATCGTAACCTCAACATCGGTCAGCAGTGTGCAGAAGAATGGATGGAGTGATGACAGAGATGGGGATTTAATGAGAGCAGCATTCCGGGCAAGTTGGTAATCCATTGCTTAAGTGATATTGCGCGACATAAAAACGACACGGACGTGAAAGAAGACGACACACCAAGCGCAAACTGTCAACTAAGTTTATTGTGCCACTGCGTCATTTTATACATGCCAGGCAACGTAGATCGCGCATGCGCTTACAAGGAAATGAAGTGCGAATTCATGTAACATGGTTGCGTGTCATGTGATGCCGCGTCCAAGTAACGTAATTCTTTTTCTGTGAGAGCCAGAGACGGGAAGCTGACACACGCATCGCCCAATTTTGCGATCATCTGCGCTTCAGATATCTCACGGATCAGCTGCGTACTGCCACGGGAAACAATCGTACATTGATCCTCAAGAGGCTTGCACCCATGATCGCGACAGTGGATCGCCAAGAAACCCCCAGAGCCGTTCTTAACATTGTTGCTGTGCTCACGGAGCCGATCATTGAGGCAACGCCCAGTTTGTCCTATATATTTCTTCCCACATGAAAGCGGAAGGTTGTACACCACCCGGTGTGCACACCCGACATACTTTTTTCGGTGATGCTTTCTGCACTTATCGGAAGGGACGGAATTTGGATCCGTCAGCCTACAAAGCCTGCCGAGCTTGTCGGGAGCAGAAAAAACAACTCTTACATTCGCTCTTTGGGCGATCTTTTTCAAGTTGTGGGATATCCCGTGCATGTAAGGTATGACACTAACTTTAGGGCGTGTGCCAGGAGGGGCATCGGCAACTGACTTCTGTGTACTGGATCGCGCTTCCCTTAAGATGCGTTCCGCGACAGACACTAGCACCACCCTAGGATATCCAGCCAAGGACAACCGTAAAGTTTGCGCTTCTAAGCTTACGTCCACAACATGACAGCAAGACTTGCTAAGGGCATTCTTGAAGAACAAGCTGAGCAATGTATAGATAAGTATGGTGCTGTTTCCTTCCAGAATGAGGCCGGCGTGTCTTGCAGTCAATTTTTAGAACTTTTACAGATTTATCTTAATTCCACCTTTATCACTTGGGATAACCAATGTTTTTTGCAGAAGAGCGGAGTTTGTATTGGCTCTTGCATTGCTCCCATTCTTAGTGACTTGTTTTTATCCTGTTTTGACCATGACATTTCTTTACAAGTGCAAGGCACTGCAGTTTTTAAAATATTTAGATACGTTGATGACTTTTTAATTTTCATTGACTGCTCTTCTGATGCCTTCATTCTGGAAGCTAAGAAAGCGTTAGAAACGTTTCAGAAGTGCTTAGTCCCCCTTCAAACCACTCATGAGATGCCGGTAGATGGGTCTCTTCGTTTTCTTGATCTTCGCCTGAATTTTCAGGACAGCCACACGTGTTGGTCGTATGAGCCGCGAGCCAACAAACCACTTCTGCCGTATACGTCCGCACATTCTAAGCTTGTCAAGCGGGCCATTATCAGTTTGTGCTTCAAGAATGCCCTTAGCAAGTCTTGCTGTCATGTTGTGGACGTAAGCTTAGAAGCGCAAACTTTACGGTTGTCCTTGGATGGATATCCTAGGGTGGTGCTAGTGTCTGTCGCGGAACGCATCTTAAGGTAAGCGCGATCCAGTACACAGAAGTCAGTTGCCGATGCCCCTCCTGGCACACGTCCTAAAGTTAGTGTCATACCTTACATGCACGGGATATCCCACAACTTGAAAAAGATTGTCCAAAGAGCGAATGTAAGAGTTGTTTTTTCTGCTCCCGAAAAGCTCGGCAGGCTTTGCAGGCTGACGGATCCAAATGCCGTCCCTTCCGATAAGTGCAGAAAGCATCACCGAAAAAAGTATGTCGAGTGTGCACACCGGGTGGTGTACAACCTTCCGCTTTCATGTGGGAAGAAATATATAGGACAAACTGGGCGTTGCCTCAATGATCGGCTCCGTGAGCACAGCAACAATGTTAAGAACGGCTCTGGGGGTTTCTTGGCGATCCACTGTCGCGATCATGGGTGCAAGCCTCTTGAGGATCAATGTACGATTGTTTCCCGTGGCAGTACGCAGCTGATCCGTGAGATATCTGAAGCGCAGATGATCGCAAAATTGGGTGATGCGTGTGTCAGCTTCCCGTCTCTGGCTCTCACAGAAAAAGAATTACGTTACTTGGACGCGGCATCACATGACACGTAACCATGTTACATGAATTCGCACTTCATTTCCTTGTAAGCGCATGCGCGATCTACGTTGCCTGGCATGTATAAAATGACGCAGTGGCACAATAAACTTAGTTGACAGTTTGCGCTTGGTGTGTCGTCTTCTTTCACGTCCGTGTCGTTTTTATGTCGCGCAATATCACTTAAGCAAGAGATGGGGAGCAAGAGTGTGTTCAGAGCTGACAGCTCTGCTGCCACAAGTTGGGCATGCTAAACTTAAACTGGAGAAACTTTGCAGCCGCCCCCACGCAAACGGGCGCAGCTGAAACATTATTTTTTAAAATCATATACTGTCGGGCTTTTGAAGGATGGAGCATGATTATTATTCCTTAGTCAATGGTTGCGTTGTCTGCTCAATGGGTTTCGAAACCGTATACCAAAGAGGGGTTTAGATGACTATGATATAGCGCTGTTACAAACTCGTCGAATGGTGTGCTTTAAAATTTCATCTCACCCGAGAAGAATGATAGAAGGCATTGCGACGCAAATTTCCAGTATTCCTTTTCAAAGAAGGCACTGTCGATAAGCGCAGGTAATTTCGACTTGTGTTCACTTTTCCGAAACACTGTTTATAATTGTGGGACACTCGTGCGACGGGAAGGGGCGTGAAAGTCGAATCTCACGCACTTCGTTGCCGTGGCAATTCCTGAGGTGCTCATCAGGAAAAAAAAAAAAACGATGTGGAGCAGTGTTCACTTGCTCTTCAATACGAGGGAATTCGTTAGCGTCTGGAATGCGCCGTCTCTCACCACCAGGTCTTGTCAGGCACAAAGCCTCTAAGCTCCCTCCTGGTGTGATATTCCGATGAATCAGCAAATCGCGATGTTCATGGCGTACCTAGAAATCCGAACGAACGTTTTCCGTCACGTATCACTGTCTTCGATGCCTACTACACACGGCATGTGCAAACGTTGTGGGAAATTGCTATTGCGTACCCCGCAAGTGTGATGACGCGATGCGCTTGCAGACGACTTACTCGACTTTCGACACCACGGGAACAGGTGCGCGGGCAGGCGAGAACGCTTGTCGCGACGAAGCTGCTGCACTGCGCATACGCGAACAGACCGTAAGGCAAACAGACAAGCTCGGTCTTTCGAATCTCGCAGCGCGTGTCTCTCTTTGAGAATGCGGAGCACACGAACGCGCGGCAGAGCGAGTCTCCCGACTTTCACCAAAGTCTTTCTTTAGCCGCCGAGGCACCAGCTTGTCTCCCGTCGACGCGCTAACCCGGTTTTTTTCTCCCTTCGAAAACCTGGCATTCCTCTAGCGGGCGCCCGAGACACGCCAGGGCGCCTCGACGCGCTCTAGCATACACTTCGCTGCGGCTGAGGTGCGAGTTTGACGGCGCGGCAGGGGACACTGCCGCCGGCCCCGTCGCTTTTCTTTCTTGTTGTCCTTTTTTTTTAACATGTTGAGCAGTACGCTTTCGGAATGCAGTAGCGAGCGACACCCTTGCACGGTGCCCAAGGGGTTGCGCTGGAAGTTCGCCGAGGCCGCGGCGTCGCGGCTCCGAGCTACGGCGCGGCGTTTGCTTGCCTGTATGCGTGCCGTCGTTTTTTTTATGCGAAGCATATTACGAGAGCTCAACCCAGCTCCTCAGGCGCGGCGGCGTCGCCTTGAAACCACGTGACACCGTGACGTCACGACAGAGGAGAAGTGGCTTTGGCTCAACTCTTGCAAGACGGGCTGGGTGGGAATCGAACCAGGGTCTCCGGAGTGTGGGACGGAGACGCTACCACTGAGCCACGAGTACGATGCTTCAAAGCGGTACAAAAGCGCCTCTAGTGAATGCGGTGTTGCCTTAGAAACGAGCTGTTTCTAAGGCGTGCGTCTCTTGCTCAGGCGCACATTTCGTTGCCGCGCCGAACGCTGCTTTGCTCGACGCTCACCGCGTCCAATGCGGGGCGCGTAGTCGCTGCCCATTAGCCCATTGTCTTACACCCCTTGGCGGGTCGACGGGAGCGCTGTCGCGTTCCACTCTTGAAGGCGAAGCAGAGTAACGCATGAGTTGTTTCTTCGTCTAGCCGAACCAAATATAGCCAAGCAACAGCAGTTCACCAGGCTAAACAGTGGTTCAACAACTAAAATAAAGGCTAGTATGCTTCGCATCCTGGGCTTAACCTTACCTAAGCCACAGCCATTTTTTTTCTGCTTTCGTGAAAAAAAGAAAAAAAAGAAAAAGAAGTAACCACTTGTTTACGAGAAGCTGCGGAAGTGTGGAAAATGCCTCAACAAGTATTTCCAGTTGTCGTGCGTCTCTTCTTCGCTGTGAGCAATGTCCTGAAAGGAAATACCTTTCCCCCATTCCCCATCTTTTTTTTTTTTAAGTGCGGGGTAATCTGATTCCAGAAAAGATAAAAGTGAGCGATAAATTCTGGAAGCAAACAAGCATACTCATCGAGCGTTGCACGTCTGTTAGTACACATTTTTTTTCTCACGAAAGAAAACACCCTTTCTGAACTCAGCAGAAATATAATGACAGTGGGCGTCACGTTGCTTGCGGATCATGTACCTGTAGTAGACGAACGTGTGTTATTGCATCAAACTTGTCTTGATAGAGCGCTCCCGTGTGTTTCATTGTGGGCCTCTTCAGTGCTTGTCGTTAATTTTTCAATGACGAGACCTTCGGAATTTAAACCACCGGAAGACCGACTATCGCAATCATCATAAGTAAAGTCCAGCGACTGAGATGTGTAGGAAAATAAGAAACAAACAAAAGAAGGAAGGAGGGAAAGCGGTAAGGAAAACTAGCGGGGGATGGAGAATCGTCATCTTTGTCTTCCGGTGGATATCCTCGCAAACTAGAGCTAACTAAACTACTAGGAAGTGTAGGTTTTTTGGCGCACTGCCAGAGCCCAATCGGTGAATTGACGTCAGAGATATGAACGTGTGGCTTGCAAATATACAGCGCTCAAATCTGTAGGCATTGGGGAAAAACTAGCGCAATACTGGATATAGTTGCTACAAAAGTGCATTTCTGCGATGCTATATTTGGCAAGGTGGACAGCATTTGCTCATTTTAGATTCTTAGGTGCAAATGCAGAACTATAATGAGTTTCCGATTCAGCGAGCTGGCACGTTTCTTTCTTTTTTTACTATAGAGGGCAACCCAGGTAAAGCCCAATTTCGGGAAATTATTTCTTGGAACACGTTGTCTATTATAGCTCAACTCATAATACTATTGCCACTTGTTTGCTCTGTACGCTGTTAGGAATGAAGACGGTTGAGTGCATCCAGCCTTTAGTTTACCTGTAGACACGGATAATGGACGAGATAATATAAACATGCGTATTAAAAAGCAACTGGCAGTTTGTCGTGCAACTTTTTCTCGAGGCAGATGATGATATCGTCCCTGAAGTGTAATAGAAACGCGACCGAACTTTACATTTCATCAGAACGAACATACTCAGAAATTGGAATGCTCCGCAATTTCGCGCTTTCACCTCTGCTTTACCTATTTGTTCTCTTATAAGTTCCATTCTGTTCTCTCAGGTCCCTCACATCAATACCCTCATCAAAATTCTGGCTATATTCGAGCGACAAGTAAAAAAAAATGAACAAAACTTCTGCCAATAGATCACCTTTTCTTCGAACACATCCCACCGCATAGTTTCCTCGGGCATTCTCGGCACGCGACAAGAAATTCAGAAGTGCGCCAGCCAAGAACTCCAGGAATCTTGAAGTGTTGCGCTTTTGCCGTCTACAATGTTGCTCCATAGGCGTTCGGGTTGTGCGCTTCGGTTCGTAAAACGACGCATTTTATTGAGGAACAGTGGGGACAATCGTGCGCGTGGTTCATCGACCGACGAATAGATCGATGACAGCGAGGGACCAGTGAGGACGTCGACCGTGATTGGAAAACTTTGAAGGAGGCGCATTTAGAGGATCTCGCGTAAAGTACGGCCGTTGCATTTCCCTTCAACATGCAGCGTCGGCGAAGTTCCCTGAGTTATGCGCGGAGACACTGTCGCATAGAAGCCACGACGAAGACGAAACCGTTGGACAAGCACCTCGAAAACAACAATCTTCCCCGGGGCTCTCGGCCTTTCATGCAGATTTTGGGCGGCGAGGTCTTTTACTGGTGGAGGACTGCCCGCTTATTTGCTGATTTCGATGCAACGTCTAGCGAAGGCGGCAGCAACTTGTGCCACTTCTCTTATATAGCTGAGGTTGATAACTATTTAAATCAGTTATTTATTTCTTTGTTTATTTGATGATATTGGACGTTTTTCTACAACATTTGATTGTCTTATGAATATACAGAAATTACGTTATGGAGCGAGGAAGCATAAACATACGCGCGCACGTACTACACACAATGAGAACCGCTCAGCGTCAGTGTGCTTGAACCGTTGAGTCATGCAGCGGGCGCGACAAGGCATTTGGTAGGATGTGCACACGTGTATTTTCATGTGTGGTGTAGTGTGCGCTGTTAGCCCTGGTACCCTAAATTAAATCGGTTATAGTGTTGCGCTTAATGGTGCCTTCGTGTTCGTGCCGTGTATCGAATGTAGTTTAGATCGTAAATTGTTTTTGTACCATTGATAGTTTTTCTTTTTTGTGCAAGATCTTCGTTAGCAGGAAGCGGGGCACCATGAAGATGGCTTTAGATGACAGGCAAAGAGGTATCACTTGAACGAAAAAACCAGTCAAAAACACAAGGACAACAGGAGAAGTTCACACCACAACGACCAGTCGTTGTGGTGTGAACTTCTCCTCTTGTCCTTGTGTTTCTGACTGGTTTTTTCGTTCAAGTATGTACCAACTGGCCCAGATTTTAACCCTTCTGCAAAGAGGTATCAGCCTGTTTGCTGTGCCAAATAATGGAGTTTCTTAAATTCCATTTTATCCTTGCTTCGAGGGAAGAACATGTTAATGACACCCATAAACAAAAATACGACGTTGTCAAGTATGTAATATATGGAATTTGATCCACATAAAAGGAGTGATGGGTTGCATACCACCATCAGTAGGGGTGTTTTTCCACACCGAACACTCTCTTCGAGGGTTGTAAGGGTGTGAGTACACATACGCGTAAAAAATGCTCTTGTAGGTGTAATATGCTATACAGTGTATGCAAAGGCGACATATCTGTACAGAACTAAGCGAGAAAGCAAAGAAGGTTGCTGTGATAAGGCTGAGCGAGTACTACTGTATGCATCCATTGTTCATCCTAGAATCAATGCGGAGCGGACTATAGTAGCTTTCTACGCGGGAGCATGCCGTTCGATTGTCGGTCTAGCAGTTCAGACGAGAGTGGATACATGCGGCCGTAAACGTTTTCTACTATTTTCTTTTTTCGCGCTTGTTCTCCAGGTTGTTGCTTCGAACGTGCCGACAGTCACAGCTGTGTAGAGGCTCCTCTTGTGACATTATCGATTTCTCGTTAAATCGACTGCAAGTCAATAGCGACAAAATGTCACCTTTTTTTTGTGCAAGATGTGAGGAACAGCCGGTGTCGTTTCGAGGAGCCAGCAGCTCATCTTATACCGCGTGAGTAAAATATATCTTACGGAAAACTTTTGTGCAGGAGAACTTTTTTTTTACGTTTCTGTACTCTTGCGTCTGTTTGTTTTTCGCGTATTCGTTTTTGATTAGTCAATGCATATTTCATGCGTGTTTACCCA
This sequence comes from Dermacentor albipictus, assembly GCF_038994185.2. Taxonomy (NCBI): domain Eukaryota; kingdom Metazoa; phylum Arthropoda; class Arachnida; order Ixodida; family Ixodidae; genus Dermacentor; species Dermacentor albipictus. The sequence continues at coordinate 427,112,923 of NC_091821.1, read as the reverse complement.
CCTTGTGCAGCATTAAGTGGCCCTGAGGCATTGATAGTAAGAAATGTCAAGCGAAGGCGCTTTTTTCGAAAGCGAATGCTGTGCAACTGGACGGTCTCACGACATTGCGTATATGGTGATTTACAGCACTTTCTTCTTGTATATTTTTTTCTCTGATGCCATTCATCAATTCGTATTTGGGGTAATGGGCACGGGAGGGGGAGAGTGAGGAGAAGGTAGAGTAATGATATTTATGTGCGCCAAGTGCAACCCACTCCCTCCCTCTCTTTCTTTCTTTCTTTTCTGGTTCGTATTCCTGTCCCATTTTCCTGCCGTCAATACACTTATTCTAATGTACTATAATAGTGAAGAGCAGCCACTTCCAAATGGTCTTCTCCAGCGACAGAAAAGTAATGTAATCCTATGTTTTGTAAAGAATGCAATAGAAGGGGGGAAAAGCGCACAAACAGACACGTACGCTTTGATGCTGTCAAAGTGGCTGCAGCAAAGCAGGTCTTAAGCAAATGCATCGCGTATCGGTCCGCAGCGACCGTTGCGGGATAAATAAACGAAAAAAGGAAGAAATAAACACTTCCTATAAACTATAAAGGAAATGATCGTCGTTGTACCGAGTAAACATAAACGTTTTAAAACATTGATCGCGCACAACATAAACACTAATCTGACGTCGTTTTATGTAGGGATCGTTTTCATGCGATTCCACAAAATCGTTTTCACCAGTCGCAGCGACTGTTCAATACCAGCGATAACGGAGGGTTGCCGTACAATGCCAGCCAATGATAAAGTAGAAGAAGCTAGGCCAGAATCGACGACCATCGACCGTCTAATTATTAGATAGCTTACTTGTGTCGGGTTGATTGTGACGTCTCAACTGCTGCGCCCACGCTTGTGAATGGTCGTTTTACGCACTTCCAGTTATCAAAGCCACGTTTCTATACTGCCATTAAAAGCCAACAATTAATGAAACCGACGAAAGCAAAGGGGACATCTATGGTCTTTTTAATTATAGTGTAGAAGACGCAAGGTAAAGAAAGATGAAGGGGAAGGAAATCACAACTTGCCACCTGTGGAAGCCAAACCAACAGATGTCCGTTAGGCTTTTACCGACTGCAGACAACTACAAGAAGTTTTGCACTTTAAAAAAGTGTCAACGACAGGAAATTAATCAAGAGGTGGTGCTAGTTCGGTAGAAGCTCTGTTGGGCCAGATACTTGTTCTTCAACTGATCCGGAGCGCATATAAGATTCGCGTGTATATCGATAAGTGTATCTCGTGAGAAAACAACAAGGGCAACCCTCCCCCCCCCCCCCAACCCCAGAAATGAGACAAAGAAAACTTCGCTTAAAAAAAAAAGGGCACGTGTCACCGTTCCCCTGTCCCTTGTCCCACAAAAGAAAAAAAATAACAACGTATTTGACAACCCTGCCGCGCCAGAACCTGACTTTCATTCAGGGCTCTATTGGCACGGGACAACTGATGGGCTCTATTCTATTGCAGCTGGTTTATCTTTGCCGGGAAGCATTTCTTTTCCTATTTCAGACTCGTACTCATAACTAGATTTGCAGATTTGATTTGCAGATTTCATTTTTAAATCTTCACCAGGTGAGGATACCATTATGCACCCCAAGACCTAATTTTTGGAAGCCTTCCTCAAACTCTAGGTCACATAATTCATGCATGTTTTTCTTCGTTTCTTTTCCTTTTCTTTGTTTTGTGCGCGATGGATTTCTCGTTATCTGTCAACTTCCAAAAAATGCTCTGTCGCGTGCTGATAAGAACAGCCATGAAATAGCAGTTGCGTACTAGCGGCCATGAAGATACTATGACTGCCGTCTTTTCTTTTTCTGTGTCAAACGGTTCAAAAAGAAAAAAAAAGAGAGAGGAGCAAACACTTTAAAAATGAAATGAACTGCTCAGAAACTTGGCATGACTGTAGGCACTTTATCTCAAGAGAATTTGTGGCCAATATGCGAAGCATGTGATAAGAACACTTGCGAAGCCGATGGACCATTTCTTAATGAGCTGAGCGGCTCTTCCAAGTAGTTCCATTTACATTTATTCTGCGGTGTACCGGTCAACATTTCAATGTTAGCCATTAACGAGAAACCTTAATGGCCAACATTAGGGAACGCATTTTGATCGCGGTGTACTCCATCAAGTTTGCTGTTAAAGCGTGAGGGAGCAAAAAAAAACATAGAAAATGAAAACTTAATGCAAACAGCGCTTACGTGAACGCCGCGGGCTACGAGAAGTATTTGGAAGTCTACCGGTGTTCCGCAAAGTCATACAAGGGGAACCCGCTCGCTCCCAAGGACGGAGAATGTCTTCTCTGACCTTGAAGGATTGGCAAAAAGAAAAAAAAAAAGCTGGCTCCGCTTTTATCATTCAAGGCTTGTTCGTCGCTCGCCTTGCGCTTCGGTATCTTTCTTTTTAAAGACCGCATCGTACAGAACGGGTGCTATGTCCGCTGGGGTTATATCGGCAGGGAAATTGCTGTGTAATGACTTGAGGGGCATTTGTATTTCTAATATCGTCGCATGTCCACCACTTGAGAGACGCAGACCAACCGAACGCTTCATTTTGAAAACTCACGCGCGACTGAACGTGACGATCAAGATGAAAGGCGATAATTATGATGGTTGTTTTATATATGCGTGAAAACAGTGAAGTGAAAGCAATGGAAACAATGAACGGTACTGCGACTCGGCGTTCACGCTGTTTATAGTATTAATACCTAAAATCAAAAGAACAGCAAGACAACAACAAATTATGATTGGAAATGAACATCTGCAGTGTAAGCAAGGGTACGTTTTTCTATATACTGGTGAGTTATTCACAGGCTACCCTGATCACGGGAAGGAAATTTTCGGAAGAATAAAAAGGGGTTCAAGCTTATGCAGCCACCATTACCAGATTATGACACGGCTTAACGCTATCTTTGAGCTAGAGAGAAGTGTTGAAAAGAAAGGTGTACTATCATTGCATTGTACTGGTACTAACATGTGAGGATACACTTTTGGGTTAACAAATAAGCTTAGGTAGGAATTAGGAATTGTGCAACGAGCGGTGGAACGAAAATCTTGGGTGTAACGTTAAGAGACCCCAAAACAGCGGTGTGTATTAGAAAGCAAACGGGGGTAGCCGATATTCTAGTTGATAAGAGGAAAAAATGACGCTGGACACATCATGTGATGCGTAGGCCAGATAGCTGGCGGTCTATTAGAGCTACAGAATGGGTACCAAGGGAACGGAAGCTAAGGCGTGGACTTCAGAATGCTAGGTGGCGTGATGAAATTAGGAAATTTGCAGGGTCGACTTGAAATCACTAGCACAAGAGCGGTGTAATTGAAGATCGCTGGGATAGGCACGTGTCTTCTAGGGGAAATGAAAATAGGCCGATGATGATATCTGAAATCAAATCGGAATTGAATGGCGTAGCGAAAAGACCTTACAAACAGGAGAAAAATATATTGCGCTGCTGTAAACCACCGTTTTCTGTATAAAAGAATGCATGGGACGAATTCATAACAATTTTATTAGTAAGTGCTCTTTGATTTCGGTCGGTTGCCTTCGCTAGTAGTAACTCTAGCATCACGACTGGCTCGAATTTTCCCTCACGAACAATTCTAGCGTAAGAGGTTTTCTTTCGTGAATACAGGGCTGGGCTCGTTTTACGGAAGTCTGCTTTGTCCTATACTCCAAGCTCGTCTCCTTCGGGCTCGATTGACGTTAATGTCACTATTAAATGTCAGTACCTGCGTTCCCACGTGAAGGCAGGCAGGTGACCTTCTTTATGCGGCACGGCCTTTCGTCCCCGAGTCCCTTCAGTGCAGATGTCAGACAATCAGACACATGAGTGTTGTCCGGAAATTCACGAGTATTTTCACGTTGCTCCGAAACGCGCGACGATCTTGCTTGCCGTAAAATTGGTGCGCTAGGCAGTGAACGGATAGGAGGTTCCCAAAATGTCGCTCCCGAGGCTGTTACGTGCAGAGATGGTAACAAAATAATAGTCTTTCTTGTGATTAGTGCAAAGCAAGGGCAGGTTTGAGCATGATTTCAATAAGGTCTACGATGGCTTCCTAGGTATACTTTGTGGCGCAAAATGCATTTCTGGAGAAGGGACAGAAGAAAGGGAGACCAGAAATGTATTTTGCGCCACAAAGTATACCTAGGAAATCTAAGCACCAACTTGCCCAAGAGGAAGTCCTTTTGGTCTACGATGGCATTCGCCGTCGACAAGGTTTACCGTTTCTTTCTTTATTCCGGACATTTAATTTATGGAGAAGTGTAGAAAAAGCATCAAAAAAAGTATGTGAGCCAGTCCTACCAGGCTGTTATATATACAGAGCAAAAATAGAAACGACTTTCTTACACCTGCGCGTGCCCGGCAAACGGTTGAAACAATGGCTGCGTAACGAACACGTTACGCAACCATTGTTTCAACGTCATACGGGTCCAATTACCAGTGCCGCCGCCAAACTTCCCGTTTCTCTCTATATTTTTTAAAATTTCCAGACGAAGTCGTAGGCATCGTTCAAAAGTGGATGCCACTTCCTTCGTGTGTGTTGTTCACTGTTATGAAAGAGCTGCGAGAGTGATTGATTTATTATTCTTACACAAGTGCCGCTGCAACCATGTGTTCCTGCTAATTGGGAGATATACGGGGGTTATCACATGCAACAGCTGGAAACATCTTTCACTGCGTCGGACAAATGCTTCGAAGAAAGACAGATAGAGAAGTCTTTTTTTTTTGTTAATGCTAGAAAGATTTGTCCGGCATGAGTGGCTTGCTACTGCAAGGTTCCTATTCTGGGCATTTCTGAAATTGAGCCATGTTGAATTCTGTAATGGCCGAATGTTGAGCCAGTCGGAGAAGCCGTACCTGCCCTCGGAGCCTGCTCCGTGCCAATCAGTGCTGACAAAATGTCGGATTACACAATCTGGCGGAATTTGTCGCTGTCAACAAAAGCATCTCAAAGCCGCCATATTGTAGCGGTTTCTTCCGCACGATTCTGTGCCACTCTTATCATCTTCCGTTCACGTTCAAATAATCCCGCTTATAACGTGGGCGGGGCGTTGGTGCGACCACTGACGTAGCGTGAAAAGCGCGAAAGTGTATGTAGCATCGGAAAAGGAATCGCCACAAAATTTCGGCAAAGACAGCCATGAGGGAAAATGGAAATTAGAAGACGCTATTTGCAACATTATGGGAATGGCATCACCCGTACGCTGCAGAGAAGAATTGCCACTCGGAACGTCGACATGTAGACTCGTCGACATGCTCCTTCAAGATTGCTTCGCAAAAGTGCGTCGTTGATAATGAGTCACACATATCGCTTTTCACCAAAATGGCCACATTCTGTGGCTGAAACAGAGGCCAGTTCTAAATGTGCCGCGCACACACATAAGCAAGTTGCCATTTTCCCTTCATAGACAGGCAGGGCCTTTTCGCCTTTGTCTATTCCCGGAATTTTTTTACAGCAAGGCAGTTCGCTGGACAGCAATGAAGTGCGTTGGAGACGCCCCTCGCGCGGCTGACCTTGATGGACGAGTCCGCCAACGACGCGTACTTGACTCGCGAACAAACACGGCGCACCCGTTTTTCTTCGCGCCTGAGGAGGCGTGAAGACAAGGCGTGCCCACCGAATCAAGTCGACTCACACCTGACTCATGAGAGAGAGAGAGCGGAGCGAGTGAAATCGCTTTTAATAAGAGAGTTCCCTCTTTCTTTCTTTAGTCGCTGCTTCATGTCCTGGACGAAATTGTCCCTGCGGATCCGAGCTGGTTTTCGGCAACTTCGTGTGGGTTTCATACCTCAGGGTGCATAGAACGTGCTTACTTAATAAGTAAATTACTTAAGGTGTAGGCAGTAATCAGCTATATAAAAGAGAAAATTGTCATCTACGTGAATGTTGCACGAATCTGCAAAGGTAATCCATACGGCTTTCTCCGAAAGAAAGCTTCACAGTGGAGGAAGAATTGGTGGGAATAAATTCTGCACCAGTCTGGTGGTGTTGAGTGCGTAACAAGGAATGGAAGGTAGGCATTCATGTTCATTGAATTATTGAGGTCAAATGTCCGTAAAAATAAAACCGCGCTTCTCTGAAGGATGAAGCCCGCAGTGTACTACAAGCAATGCCATCATTGGAAACAACGCCACACCAGTAGCTGATCTATTCACAAAATATCCAAGTACTTAAGGTAACGCGTGTCAGTCTTAATACATACTCATGAGTTTGGACCGCAATCTGCTTAGATTTTGGTTCTTGCACCTCTGACAAAAACAGAATCTTGAAAAACAGATTCTCTTCGATTCTGTTCATCTGATGGGTAGCAAGTTAGTTTTGCTGGTTCTTTGCTGCTGCGCTCTTGACCCATAAAAGTAGCATAAATAATGAAACATTTGACCATAAGTGTTAGATACACTTCCTTAAAATACAGAATCATTGTCGATCCATTCATACCACCATGTTCGCTTGGTATTTCCTGACACTTTTAACAACTTTGTAGCTGAATCGGTTCACTGCACTACCATCAGTGGCTGCGAAGTTGAACATGCAATGTAGCAACTAATGATAAAAAAGAAGCGTTTAAAAAGATCAGAACCAGAGAGGAGGGAGTCTAAGTGGAGCCATCATTATAACCTTCGATCCGTCTAGTCGCCTCGCTAATCCCTCTTGGCAGCGTTAGTAATGCCTGACACGTTTACTTTGCGCCACCTAACACTGCGACATTTTAAGCCCCACGTACGTTAAAGCAACACGCGCTCTGGATGAGCTGTTGCCGTCATGCCCTCGCAAGGCTTTATATACGTATGTACATAGCTAGCACCATCGCCCTCCTCGATCCTCTCTCTGCTGTGCTGTCGATCGAACGGTGTGACTCACGCATTACCGTGAGGTCGTTATCCTCGTGTTTGTTGTGAGAGTGACCCGCCTATAGTCGGGTTCGCAATACGGTCTGTTTCCCGACGCCAAACACGCAGCCAGGTTCAAAATTAGCGCGAAAGGAAGTGCTTCACTGGCCGGAACTGTTTCCCGAAGTTCGACCACCAACAGCTGATGACTCTCGAGCCGGGAGGAGTGGCACATTTCCACCGCGCTCAGCGGCTCTCCCGTCTCCCTGACCCGCTTCGTCCTAATTACGCGGCGTCTTAATTTCTCCGCCGCTCTTGTCGTTAACGAGCCTGTCGCCGGCGGCGGGGCGTAGGAAGCCACCGGTTCCCGGCGGCGCCTGTGTTTGAGCTGATTTATTTGCCCCGCTGCTCTCGCACTGATTCGGCAGGTGTTCCGTCTTCGTTATCCTCGCAGCACGGACGGATCTCTCCGCCTGGACACGAGTGACGCTGCAAGCCGTTAGGTATATACCGGCGCCCGATAGGTCAGCGCTGGGTCAAGCAGACGGCCGCACGCGCAGAGGGCGGTGCTTGCCCACGCTCGTTTGGTGCAAATCACCGACTGGGATTCATCACAGCCGGAAGTACGTAGGCTAATCTCGGCCTGGATAAATACGGAACTCGAACTCCCTTCAGTGCTCGCTTGGCCGTAGAAAGACAAGGAGTTCACGAACGTATCGACGTGTGGCAAGAGTGAGCAATGTGTGACTCCATTGCGAACTTGGTGTGGTTATAGCGTTTGTGTGCCTGAATGCTAGATTGTTTAAATACTGTTTCCTATATTCAAAATTTTTTATCCCAGTACCCATCTGTGAGGTCGATCAGTATCGGCATTTAAACTGAATATCCATGCTTGTACTTTGATGACAATATTCGCCATTCCAAATCAGGCCATGAGATGCTTTATTCATTACGTGTTTGGCGATCAGTTGTTATAAAGCAAAAGAAGAGAGTGTCACAAACAAACACGAACACACGCGCGCTAGCGACTACGTTCGCTGCTTAACGGTCCATAACGCTAAACTATGTGCTTTCGAGATTTTCATGTTGAGCAATTGAGCAGCCTAACAAAGAAAACGGCGAAGCTTCCAATCGAGGCAAGAAGTTTAGATCATTGGTAAGCGACGCATTCATATTTGGCAGTGAAGTGATATTATCATTCCGCATAGTGCTTGCGCGATTCACTCGCCTGTGTAAATCACGCGTTGCGGCCCTATAGTACGACCTTACACGTACACGATTGACCAGTACCACCTCGTACTATCTCAATTCAAAGGTGCTCAACAGATGCGGCTTCCCGAAGGTGCTACGTTGCATACACACAGCTGCATTATCCTACGCTCGCGCATCGGATATCTTCGCTTTCGGCACACGCGCCCGATAAGGAAAAGAAACACGCGGGCACATAATGAAGTGGAGCCGAGTTTTCCTCAATCACTCAAACGCACGTTGCTCCGTTCTGTGCAGCAGGGCGGCCAAATTGGTTCCCGCACGCGCTCCCGTGACATTGAAAAGATCCCACCGCTCGCTCATTTCTTTTGATTGCTCGGTTGTGTGAAACCGCTTCTGCTCAGCGCTCAAAAGCGTGTAAATACCGGCGCGAAAACATTGCGGTGGCGTGCGAAGCTCGACGCGGGCAGAGCTGCCACCGATTCCCCCGATCCTGTTTTGATTTTCCTTCTTTTCCTGCAGCTGCCGCAGGCTTACCGCCGGCCAACACTATGTAGCCAGGCGCTTCAATATAGAAAAATGTGCGCCGAAGGGACCCAACGCGACGTTTTCCAAGCGTAATTGTCGATAACAATTAAGTTACAAAAAATATCGGTCGAAGAATTAAAGCCCCTAATAAAGATTTGCCTACCTAAAATTTAAATAATTTGATGGGAGGCGCTTGCCTAAAGATCAAGTGTAATAAAAATAACAGGGTAAGAGGATGTACCTAAATTAATAAGGAGTTTTCGTTCTTATTATGGTTGTTGAGCTACACTCAAAAACATTTTTGGACCCTTCGGGATTCATCGGTCGCCAATAACGATCGTTGTCGACCTTGCGAGCATTTTCTTAATTCACCAAGCCGGCATCTCTATTTATCTGTCAGGAGCTTTATGTCATGCTCATACGTTCACGTCGTTCGTGGCCTTAAACTACTGCAGGTGCAGTGGCATGGCATGGCATGGCAAGAACTTTATTTTGGTCCAGAGAAACTAGAGCCCGAGGGCACAAGTCCCCACGCTAAGTCGGTGCCTCCGCCCTCGTAGGCACCGGTAGGCCAAAGGCTTTCCCAATGTCTTGAGCTCTCCGGACTGCCAGGAGTTGATAATGGAGGACTTCGCTGGATATGCACCTACTACAGTCCATCTCACTGTATAAATCCGAAGTCCTTTGGAAGTGCAGGCGCAGTGTTAATGAAAGAAAGTGCACTCAAAATATAATACGATTATTGCTGGGCGATAAGCGCCGAAGGGTGAAAATCTTGGAATGTAATATGCTGCGTTGCGGCTTTCTCACGTGTAATAATTATTATTCACGGGAACGTATATAAATACCGCGCAGGGAGAGAGAGAGAAGCGGGCCAGCAATCGTCTGCCAAAAAGGACACCAAGCCCACTCGCGCTTGAAGCCGAGATATAAAAACTAGGAAAAGGAAGAGGAAGGTCCACCACAACGCATCACGTCACACGCAGAGTCAATGCACTCAGATGAGAGCCTATAGCCGCGTGGTTGAGAAACGTTTGGGTACAGCTGCGTGAACTTCACATCGGATTGAAGAGCGACCTTTCGGAAATAAGAAGCCATTGAGCGCAGTTTGAGAAAGACTGAGTTGCTAGAAGTTGCTCAGCAGCATTCAGCGACATTTGTTCGAAGTTGGGAGTCCTAACGCCAAACGCCAAACGCCGAAGAAGCTTTCTGAAGGAAAATGTATCCGGTATTTTGGCGCTGAAGGGGAGAAGAGAATCTCGTTCGCCGATTGCTCATACAAAGCGAGAAGTTGTACACGAAGCCGCGCTTATTGTTCGGAAGGTAATGTTGATTTCTAGTTAAATAGGCCTGCGCTGTGAACGGTAACCTTGTCGTACTTTTGTGACAATATATATAAAAAAACAGAAATCAGATTGCATTTCAGATCTTGAAATTAACACAAAATAAAGCAGTCGTCTGATTCAGGGAGTAATGTGTTCGAAGACATGTTCGGACCGATCCTGATAGTGCTACCACATGAAAGCATTCTCATACCGTAACGTGAATACCTATTAGGCTTTCTGTTTCTGTTGGGCGGCTGTATTACGCCACTCTGACTTAACGTAAAATTACTAGATTGCATGCTGTAGTTGTTTATCTCCGAGTTGCAATTTGGCTAATTTCGCAAGATCATCCACTGCACAAAAGTGGCAAACGCAGCAGTTAAGCAGACCCAGACGAGTCCTTCCTCCGGCTCCTGCCTTAAATAAGTGTTACCCCGACTCTTCAAATGACGTCAGGTATGCACGAACAACAGGAAAGCACGGGGGAAGTTCTCACAGGAGGCGTGTGATGCCTAATGGCTCATTGTATGCCTCCAAACACACTCGGCGCCTCGAGACCATTCTCGAGTGCCAAAGGCATGGTCTCTAATTTCTTTCTCGATTATCTACGCAAAGGGCGTCTCATGACAAGGATAACTCTGGAAGAAACAAGTGTTAAGTGAACAGCTCTTTCAACAACTGTTGTCACGAGTCATGGTTACTCAAAACTTGAATGAGCATTTACAGCGAGATTAAGAAAATTAATAATGTCAGCAATGTGACTTTCTGTTTAAGGCCTAATGGTTTTAAAAAACACATGGGTTTAAATTAGTAATCGTCAAGTTCTTGGTGTCCCACATGTTGACACTCACGGCGACTGAGCTTGCCGCTTTCATACCGCTATTGACTACTTCGGGTAAGAACCACTAAGAAAACGGACCACCTTTTGTTGTTCCAAGCCAGCCCTTCAGAGTCCGATGTCAAGACAAGGTCACGGAACTTACGCCTGCGGTTAGTGTCCATTATCTGCAAGCTAACACCATTATGCTCTGAAAGAGGCACGCAACATCGTTTTTCAACGGTCGCCGGTTCCTTTACGCATCGTTGGCAGTGCGATCACTGACAATGCTACTTGGTGCCCTTGCTCACCATGGTTCCCAGAGCGTTTGAATACCTCTGCCTATAACGGACGCTGTAGGAGGACTGAGATCACAGGTTTGCAATACCACGCTAGCTTACTAGCTTGTAATATCAGGCTAGCTCCCCTTGTCCCTCGAACTGTAGCCTGCAAATTCTCGACAAGAGCCTATTTCTTTGCAAATGGGATCTATCATACACGTTCATGCGACCGTTCGGGTTGTGAGGAGTCTGTCGAATATCTCCTCTGCATCTGTTCCCGCTCGACGAGGAGCCCCTTCTGATTCACACCACGTCACATCATCTGGATTACGTTGCATGTCGAAGGTAACAGTTCTGCATGCACAGTATGGAAGGAAATAGGACTGCGAGACGAAGTAAAGCTTTTCAGCATATGTGAAAAGCGTGGCGTTGACGCGTTCTTGTCTCATATCTAAGCTTAAGGCTTTCGCGCTCTGTCAACATTGTGAAATGCGATTCTTCCGGTGGTGAGACGAATGATATGGCGGGCGAAAACCCGTCATCGATGACTTCTTCCGTGATTCACTAGCGCCGCAGTCGCCTTCTTCGGCAGCCCTTAGACAAAAACACCCCCCCCCCCCTCCCTCCCCTCAGCTCAGCGATGTAGTAGAGCAGGCAGCAGCAAAGTTGTTTACGCCCAGAAATCGCACGCGCGCACGCACGCACGCAGACAAGATACCCAGAAACACTCGGGCTACCCGGCCCGGAAGCGCATTAGAATGCACAAGACACCGTTACATCCTACAGAGAGAGATATGAACGGATAGCACCGTTTACTGTCCCCTCGAGGGCCGATGACATGAACAATCTACGTAATTCAAGGGCAGTCATTAAACCCTTGCCCAAGGCAGTGGAGCAAAAGATGCTGAAGCCGACTTTTGAGAAAGCTCCAGAAATACAGAGGTTGGTAGAAGCATACTTGGTAAAGGAAGTTCTTAACAGATGAAGCCTGTTAAAGATGTTAACAAATGAAGCCTGTCGGAAATCGAGCAACAGAACAGAACGCAAAACCCAGAGAAACAAGTTACATGATGCGCCGGAAACAAATACGGGTATGTTAATGATCTCAGTGGTGTTATCTACTTTGGCTGACACTTGAGGCGCACTCTTCGAAAATGATGTTGGCGTCAAAGAATGCCTTGACATTGACTGAAGACAAAAATGCAAGATTGATCACTCCTCGTATTGTCTTCTATATTTGAGAAACATTCTGACGTTTCAAGGCTCTCAATTCAAGATGTCAGATATGTGACAAGATTTCCTTACACAAACTAACCGCTGAAAAATCTACAGCGTAATTTGCCTTTTGTAGAGAGAAACTGAACCACCATTTCCTAAGTTTTAATAGGGACAGCTTGCACGGTGGCATATATCGACATTTAAAAGGAGGCGACCCTCCTCATGCAACAATTCAACAATGGCTTACAGAACTTATCGTCTATGAGCCAACGCGTGTTCCTACGTGTCTCGTTAGTTCGTGGTTCTGCAGCTCTCAGAACGCTCTCTGTTGTAGCCCTCTGTCTTGGTGACAGGCGCACTATATGACTAACGTCCTATCCACATGAATTAACGTGAGCTATGACAACTCGAAGACTTCGCGAGGTGGTTTTTACCTGCAATATCCAACCACACCAGCAACGATAAGGACCGCAACAAGTACTACTGCTTCTACTGCTACTACTGCTACTACTGCTACTACTGCTGCTACTGCTACTACTGATACTTGTAGGGCAATGACAAGACAAAGATAAAGCTCCTCAATCTGCATATGCTAGAATCTGTAGTCAATCTGTAGTGTTTCCCTAGGGCGCTATAACGTAAAACTATTCCAAACTTTTCTATTCCAATTCTGCTATCAGCCCTCCACGATTGGTCAAAAACTTTTTTCGACCACCCCCACTTCACCTGTCTATCACGCAACGTCATGAAAACCGCGATACATCCCCATCTGATATGATGTGTACACACTGATTATGCATGATTTGAAAGAAAAAAGAAAAACAGTTATTTCTGATTCGACCCCTTTTCGCCATCAGCCCTCGGCTATTGGTAAAATGTTTTCGGGCTGCACCCACTTCACCTGCCTGTCACGCGACGTCACAAAACCGCACAAACTCACCGCGTCAAAGTGACGTGTACGCGATAAAGATGCATTAATATGCCGAACAAAACTGAATTTTCTTCGGAATAGCCGCAGGCTGCCCCGTTCCGAAAGGAATAGGAGATGGCTGCCGCCGATCGCTCAGACGCTGGCTATTCGCACCTGCCGGAGAGCATGGGTGTATTTGCGTATAATAAAGCTTCTTGCGTGGCTATGTAACGTTTTCGAGCACTTTCGGCTGTTTACCCCCTCATTCTGCTAATTCTTCTTTGCTGATGGTCCGTTTAAGCGTCATTCTTGAGCTTCCGTTGCATGCCGCCGCAATTTTCGACCAGCCACCGCAAGCTAAGTAAGGAAAAGCCGACCAATCGTAGACGCCGGCACCACCCTCATCATCCGGTTATCGACTTTCAGTGCAGTGGCTCGGCGCCATCGACTCCCTCTCCACTTGAGCGTTCTCCTCGCCTCTTGTCAGCCAATTAGATACGACAAGCCGCTCAGTGTAGGCAATGTTATTCGTTTTTCAAGCAAACAAAAGTGCCCTCCTATGAACGAGGAGAGCGTTTGATTGGTCTGTTCAGACAACCCTGCGGGTGACCGCCTGGTGCTTGCGTTGGTGGTTACGTAAATTTGACGTCAGGAGATTGGAATAGAAACATATTGGAATAGTTTTACGTTATAGTATGACGCTCTGGCGCAGCGTTATTTCTAAAGATGTCGGGTCAGAAGATCTGCCTCTTCTAAGATGGCACTGCGTTGCCGTTTTAAAACCACGCCAGCGCTTATTCAAACGTCTCTGCATCGGGCACATGTTAGCTTGACGTTGTTCTTGTTGCTGCCGTTGCTTTCGCGAGAGGTCACGTTCGAAGTGCGGGCGATGTGGACGCTGGAGGGCGGCGACATCGCGAACGTTGCGCGCGGTTCATGGTGCAACGTGAGATGCAGAACGCCCAATTAGCGCCTTGCTATAACGGGGTATTGCGTGCGGCCTGCGGTCGTTACTCCTTGCGCACGCATTGGCAGGGACGGGTGCGTGAGCCGCCTGCATATAATGATCCGAGTCGCTCGATATCTCGATCGGTTGCCCGCGGTCACACCCCGCTTCGGAAAGTGTGGTCCCTCACTTTGGGGGCACTGATAGTTTGCTTTGCCACTTCAGGCACGGCTCGTCTTTCTTTTCAAGACCGTGGGAGCTCCAGCACGGACGCAACTACGGCTCAAACTTCATTGCCTCTGAGGACGTGCCGGATGGGAGAAAACAGAAGGACCGAGTAAAAGCTTGAAACTCGAAGTGCGTTACCCTCTTTAAATGTCGCAAGAAGTTAATGATCCTTCCGATACAAAACCTGTTTGCTTTCAGACATTCTTTCAAACATGTTTGCTTTCACGTGAAAGGCATTACAGCACAGTGACACCGGTCTAAACGCAAGTAGGACATTTTTGGGTGAAGAAAAAGCAGGCAATAATTTGGTTTTCGAATGAAGGGCGTCCATAACGCCGTTGAACGAATGCTTACACGCTTCCCAAATACCACTCACTGCCGATTATATGATGCTACTTTGGCGCAAGTGTGTGTGTGTGTGTGTGTGTGTGTGTGTGTGTGTGTGTGTGTGTGTGTGTGTGTGTGTGTGTGTGTGTGTGTGTGTGTGTGTGTGTGTGTGTGTGTGTGTGCGCGAATTTGTGTGTGTGTGCGAATTTGTGTGTGTGACTTTGTTCAATTTGCTACCATAAAGAGGGTGCGTCACGTGGAAAAGAGAGAGAATGAAATAAAAATCGGATTGGGCACGTGCACTCGATGAGGCCCGCACTCAGGTTTTCAGGAAGGGAAAAACTGTGCACGTGCGCCCTTTTAGGCTGATGAGCCGTGAGGCCAGGCTTCCTTCAGTTCAGTCGGCTCCAGGCACACCACGGAGTCTGCATAACTTCGTCGAACTCTCTTGCTTCACCTTGAATTGCGCTATCTGGAAACATTGATATGCGCGAGGAGAGGCAGCGGAAACCACCTCTAGCACCAAGAATTGGCTATTGGCGCTAAACGATTCTGATTTGTTTGGTGTTGGCGGTTCGCGATTTGTTCGCTTGTCTTTGATTGCGCAGTAAGCGCGGAGTGCTGCGTACGCGAGCGACCGTCAGAGAGTGAAATGGCACTGAAATTCACGTGAAGGAGTTTGATCAGAACCCAAAGCACGCAGCGCCACGAGCCGTCGAAAGCGTGCTTTCTCTGCGGAAATAAAAGTTGTCGCGAAAGCAATCGGCCAAAACACGGCGTGGCCTCATTCTCGCCCGGCCATAAAGAAAATTATTGCGCCTTTTATTTACGACTGATTGCGAGCTGCAGATTATTTGCGATAATGGGTCAATCGGTTCCATCTGTTCGTGACCGAGTGAGCTTCAACGATGAATGCGTGCCCGACAATGTACACGCGTCTCCGTTCGGAATTGAAAGCGACTGTCCGACCAACGAACGCCCGTTTCCTTTTCAGTTACTCCAATCTTTGCCTTTTGGGCGTTCGCCTAGGATAAGCGTCGTAAACACGGCCTTTGATTCTCAAATTCGAGCACGGCCCATGCCTTGTCCCACTTTAGCGATCTCCAATGAAGGATCGAACGTGTATAAAGGTTGCGCCGGCAACGTTTGTTTTGCAAGATCGAAACTCGACGCTGTGAGCGCGGAAACGGCAACGAAGGCTGTCATTTTATGGACTGCCAGCTCTTTTGTTCGCAATCTATGCAGCGTGGAAGATTTCGCCGATATGTCATTGAGCCCGTCGTATACGGCATGGGCGACAAGGCGACAATTGCTTCGACCAACTACGGAGATCTGGCAAAATCGGCAACGGCGTCAAGGTTTCGATATATTTTTCCGTCTTTGTGCATACGAGCGCAATTCACCGTGAAAGGGGCTCGCAGGTCTTTCTTTGTTATCATTATTATTCGGCTCGCCTTGTGATGGTATGCCCGGTCTGGTGCCGAGAGACATTTAGGGCACCGTTGCATTGATCACACTCTCCGATCTCTGCAGAGGTGCGCAGTAATAAGAGAGAAGTGAGACTATAGAAACTTCGTAAAGCCGCACTCTTCCTATAACCTTCCCATTCGTTGTGCTTCGTTTCGTGCGCAGCGAAAACATCTTTCGCGGGACCTCAATTAAATCTAGGTCATTTGCAAATTGATTCGAAAGCAGTTTTTCCTTCGCAGTGTCTTGGCTGTACACGTCTATAGAATTTGTCAACTTGACTTTTGGAACGCGTGCACATCTCTAGGGTTAGGGCCGTTCCAAGTGAGACAGCACTGTCCGTCCATGCGATGGCCTGTTGGTATCTCGGCGTCCCTGAGCATTTGCTCTCTTATGGACCGCACAGCTACATTGAACAAGCTGCGCCCACGGAGCAAACACATGCCCTGTTACCTGAACTTTAAACAGGCTGACTTATCATAGGTTTGTTTATTTTCACACTTTATGAGTAACCAGCGTTCTCCACCTTAAATGATACCACGACAGTTGGGATGTTTGGAATATTTTTCTTCAGCCCTAATCTTTAAACAAATTGGAGTAAAAGTATTACGAGTCATTCACAGGAAACTGTGGCGCAAGGTCTTCTGCACGTGTTACGGTGGGCGTGCAGAGCGTGTCGAATGGAGCAGAAGTCTACACACTGCCTTTCCGATTCTTAATTGCGTGAACGAGATGTTCAGTGGTGCGTCAAGCAACGATGTAACCGAAGCTCCAGCAGCGCTTGCCTTTGTTTAAGTTCAAACACAACCAGTTGCGGGTAAAAGTAAAACAAAATGCCGTTTTTAGAGGATGACATAATTTTTAGTTGCAGAAACTTTACCACGCGTTTATCTCAGGTAGGAGGATTACACATATAGATATTGAAAGTTGGGAAACACACGATACTGCAATTTGATTTTAAAGTTGGTCTCGTAATATCAGACATGATATCGTTGACATCCCCATGACCTCGATCATGAAACAGAGCTAAATTTGCTGACGTTGTGTATTGATAAAGCTGGACATGACGAAGTTGCCCATGAAAAAAAGAGCAAATAACAGTGCTACGCATGCTTCATTTGGCTGCGTTTGCGTGTGGCAGCCACATCGATCGCAGGAACGAAGCGAGCCTTTAACGTCATGATGCATCCGTCTAACAGGTACCTAAACTTAAACTATATCGTAGAAAAAAGAAATATGGCAGATACTATCTCACAATAACAGTCGACGTTAATGTGCTTGGCATTGAAGCAATGTAGGACCACACCGACAAAATACGAGACGTGTATGCCGCCGGACTCCCCATCATGCCGATGATGAAGAGAATGGTGGTGGTTTACTGGCAACCACTTTGACAAGTAGTCACCTAGCCTTGCTTGATTTAACCAGGTATGTTATACATATTTTTCATTCCAGCATTTTCGTATACATTTCATTTACGCTTTTTTTTTCCTTTCTCAAAACTTATGTATCTGCATTGTACCCATGTCTGTAACGTATCCGGTCGTATCAATCTCTTCCCTGCGTTCTTTCACCGAACACTCTAAATGTCTCTTGCTTATCTTGATTAATGACCGGTTGATGCTCGAGCCTCAAATAGCAAAGTACTGTCCATTAGGTTATGGTGCAGATTTCCCCCTTTTAATTAGTTTCTCCCCGTTCTTCCTTCTCCATGGTCTTACTTTTTGTATCCATTCTTTGCATCCAATTAGCTGTCTCTGTTTCCCCAAATTTCTTTCGGATGACTACTGGTTGTCTATTTGCACTTGCAATTACCCTGTACTCGGATGTCAACTTTTTTTTTTTTACCTACTCCTACATTCTGTGCATACGCTTTTCAGGTACAGATACCTGTGCACTTCACCTGGTCATTTATTTTGATCCGTGTTACTGAGTCTCTCTTGAAAACTAATTTTCCTCTGCGCTTCTCTGGCTTCAAACGAGGCCCAACCCATGTGGCCCTGCCCTGTCTTATTTGTACATTTTTACTGCGCCACTGATGCCCCTCTGGACGCGCTGCGCCATCTAACGCCGCCGCCACGAAGTCCAGGTCGTCTCAATATATGTTGAGACAAGATTGTCTGAATATATCTGACACGTCTTTGAACTTGCCGAGCTTCGAATAATTTATATATATATATATATATATATATATATATATATATATATATATATATATATATATATATATATATATATATATATATATATATATATATATATATATATGTGTGTGTGTTGTCATTGGAAAGGCCTCTCAGAACCAGCGCTCCAAGCTGACCTCAACCAGTTTTTTTTTTTAATAGCGGCACATACCCAGGGCGACATACCTAGTGACACACGTTAGTCCGACGCTTGGTTTAGAGCCCGGTTCAGTCAGCAATGCAGCCCGGTGCTCTACCCATTAAACCGTAATCTACCTAGTGATCCAAGTTGAAGCAGAAGGGTCAATTACAGATAAGCAAAGAAAGAAACATATTGCAAACTGGGTGACGTTCCTGAAAAATGGTAAGCGCATTAAAGATTATAGTGCAAACGATATGGGTGCATGCTCTGACGTTCTCCGCTATTTCTTCGGCGGTGGAAAAATTTTCGACCTTCGTTTAACGCAAAAAAAGGACGAGAAGTCGGTGACGTCACGTCAGCTCCCCTTTGAATGTGTACTGGCGAGCGCGGAGCGTCACTGAGCCTAAGATGGGCCGAACCGGCGCCGCGTACGGTGAGGAGATACCGAAACCTGGCCGGCATTGAGTGCCGAGTACACGCGGCTGCGGTGCCCGCACGGCCGGACAGGCGTCCCTGGAGGGCGTTCGCCGAGGCCCTTTTTGCGTGATACGGGCTGCGCTCGGCGATGATTAATGGGCCCGCACGCGCTGTTGTGACAGACACGCCGCGCATGCTCGCGGCACCTCTCTAAGAGCGGAAGGCAGTTGGCCTCCTCCTGCGCGCTCCCTGCGAGTGACTTCTGGGTCAGGGCGAGGTCGCGTAAACAGAGAACACTGGGTTTCTTCCGCGGCGTCCCCTCGACGCCGGTACCCGATCTAAACTAAACTGCCGAATCTTTAACACCTCCGGGGCACAATGAAACACAGGCGCGGACGAACGAATGGACATCTTAAGGCACGGTTCGCTGGAGACGACCGCGTCGAACGACCGTTGCGCGCCATGGACGGGGCCTGTGACTTTCGTGCCGTCTGTGAGCTTCATTATGACGAAATTTTTTTTGCTCAGTGATTCAGGGGGATCGAAAAAGGGAAAGAAAGAAGGAAGGAGAGTAAACGTAGCTGGCCTTACACGGGGAGTAAAGCAAAAGTAGACAGTTGGTTTAACGTCCCAAAGCAGAACAGGAGCTATGAAAGGCGTCATTGTGGAGTCCTCCAGAATAATGCGAACCACCAGGGGCTCTTTACCGTCTACCTAAAGATAAGCACACGAGTGTTCCTTCTTCCTCTCTGATTTTTTTTTCTTTTTTGGCCGCATCGAAATGCGGCGGCTGCCGCCGGGATATGAACCCGCCACTTCGAGCTCGGGAGTAGAATGCCATATATAGCCACCTAAGCACAGCGGCCGGTATTTTTTTTTCTGGTCTGCTTTTGACAAGCTCACGCAAGATATAGTATGTGGTCAGTTGAACTTGCGTGACTAGTTCAACTATGGCCGGTGAGTCGTAACATTCAATTTTGATAGCGGTTGAATAAACTAGTTGCCTAAAGCTGGCGTACTTCTTACTACTAAATTTCGCGGTCGACCTGCAATACTTTCTGCTGTCACACCGTAGAAAACACTGAGCGGTCGTTTTGTGACGCTGCTTAGGGATTCCACGCTATTCCGAATGAAAGTATCATCTGCTGAAACTATGGTTTATAGTCGCTAAATAAATTTCGGCATCTGCTATATTACTCGGCCCCCGAAAGCGCATCTCGCAATGGCGGCTTTGCCTTGTTTTCAATCCGTGTAAAGACCCACGACCCGCAGCGTGTGGCCAGGAGTAGTTTAATGTCGAAGTACCGGGGACCATTCACAGACACAACACTGCGGGGTGCACCAGAACCGCGTACAGAAGTTACACCTGCATACCTACAGGCAGGCATAGAAGTCCAACAGTCAGTGTTGGTGTGGTCACATTCGGTGGGCTATAGAATGATGTGCTAATCCAATAACGACAATATTGGAGCCATCGTGTGTGCAAAAAAAGAAAAAAAGGAAACAAAGAGAAAAAAATGACACGAACTTCAGCATATCCCACTGTTCCAACTGTTCAATACAGATTTGTCTAACGCTCAGCTTTACATAAGCGAACATGAAGTGCTCCTTAACAAGTACACATGGAACCACACGAATGAAACTCCTGAAAAGGGCACTAATAATAACGCATCGAAGGTTCTCTTCGTGGCGTTTACTTTACACTACTGATAGCTCAATTGGCCTTCATACCTCCCCCCCCCCCCTCTATGTAGCTCAGGAATTATGGGCTACTGTAGCTGAGCACGTGATCACGGGTTTGACTCCTAGCCATTGCAGTCGCATGACAATTGGGTCGGAATGCAGAAATGCTCGCGTACCCGCGATTTGAGGGCCAGCTGGAAAACGTCAGATAGTCAAAAATCAATCCCGAGACCTCTATAGTACACCGTCCCGCATTTTGAAATTTCTGGAATGTGCCTTCTTACAGTGAGGCAGTCGACAGAGATTTCTCGTTCTCCGGTTTACGAGTAAATTGCGATGTTTAACTTGCCGCAAATGCGCCGCGGGTAATGAATAATCATGCCACATTGGGATGAGCTGCAGAATAAATAAGACCACCTGCGGGTTCTGATAACGTGCGCCTGTGATATCTGAGTGCACAGGCTCGGCAGCGCCATGCCAGTATAGGCGGGGCTCTTCTGCGGGGCCGGTCTCTGTGGAAATGACGACGACTTCCACCAACGAAGTTGCGCGATTTTTCGTAAAACTTGAAGCCATCGCAAAATCATAAATAATGCGAATGAAAGTGCCCGCCTATAGGTTCCTCTGTGCGAGGTGGCACGAATGTTGACTCGCGGATGCTTTCAGCGACGCGAGTCCATCACGAATTATGCCAAGGCGGAAAGGTCTGCTGGCGGGCCGGAAGCACTGCTGTAGTGAACCGGAAGCAGCCCGAAAGCCTTGCCTAAAAGCAGGTCCCAAATTTTTTTCAGCGCATTTCCACAGCAGACACAACGTAGTACTCGGATCCATTGTAAGTGCAATAACTAGAAACAGGGTAACGCAGATACTACTTATCTGGGCTTCATTTTAAGCATCAGCCAATTTTACGCGAAATCAGTTTCTTTCTTTCTTTCTTTCTTTCTTTCTTTCTTTCTTTCTTTCTTTCTTTCTTTCTTTCTTTCTTTCTTTCTTTCTTTCTTTCTTTCTTTCTTTCTTTTGTTTTTACAAAAAATTTTTTGACGAATCCACTCTATACTTATTTATTAAATGAAGGACGGCAGCTAGAACAAGAGCTGCACTCTACTGATCCTGACCAACCTTTCTGAATCGCAAAATTGCGGGGTTCCATGGACGTCGAAAATAACAGGGAAAAGTATTGAACGCACTCGAACATTCTCTTTTTTTTTTTTCGAAGAGAACGGCATCCTTAGCAAGTACTAGTTGCCGCACTGAATAGCAACATAATGCAACTACAAGTTGCCTTCGAATATTTGTAATTGTTAACGCTTGTATATTACGTGTTGTACTATCTTGTATTCTGTGCTGAAGCACACTTTGGACTGCCATATATATGTGCGTGCATTACTTTATCAGGGTGTATTCCTCATCTGTTTGCCTGCTCATCGCAATCTGCATCACAGTCACTTGTGTGTTCTTGTGACTCTTTTTGAAGCTCATTTAGGGAGCGACTTGCCTTTGCTTTGCATATTTATATATTATTATTTCTTTAGGACTGTGTGCTGTGGTGGATATTTGACCCTATGACGTTGTTTCTTTTTCTTTCCTTACTACATATATATTTTTTATATTCTTGTTCTTACTACATGCGGAGATGAGTAGCTGCCCCAATGATTGGGTGACTACATCTCTCTCTTTTATTTTTACTTCGAAAAAGAAGTGAGTTAGTGGGCAAAACAGGCCACCGAAGAGCTCGACATCCCAATCATCGAAAATAAGCGCCCGCGACTAAGGAATGTATGGAATAAACAAATTACCTCAGAAAAAAAGAGGAAAATAAGGCAGCACACTCTTACGGAAGAGGCTAGGCTAAGTTTTATTTTACATTCATTTGGTGCAACGTGCGTCGAGTTAGTGTGTAAAGTTCTCCCGTTTCTTTTTACAGCGTAAGCTATAATTCGCTCATTCCAATAGCCGTTTCGGCTGGCGATGTTTGCCGCTGCCGGTGTCCGTCGCAGCTATCGCCAGGAATGAGCAAAGAAAAAAAAAAAGAAACAGTTCCCGCCGGGACCCAAACGCAGGCACTCTGCGTGGGAGTCAACTACTTCTACACCGCGCTACGCCAGCGCTTGCTAGCAGCTGTGGGAATCGGGCCCGGGATGAGTTTGGACCGGTGGCGCCTTCATGCGGCGGCGCTACGAATGTAATGGCATGCGAGTGCTGGGCCGGGCTCGTCCGGTGCTGCCGCCTGCTACGTTGATTCAATATGTTCCGTGGTTGTTGTTGTTGTTTTTCTGTTTTGCGTTGCTCAAATAAAATACCATGTGAAACCAAATCTGATCAAACGTGCTGCATTTTCCGGTCACGAACAGGTACTGAAATGAGACTGAAGCTGGTTAGGCCGTTCACTTAACTGAAACGCGATACTCGAAGCTCGCCGAAGCATTTTTTGTGCCGTCTGCAAGCGCTGGGGACACCAAGCTGATGCATCGTAACATACAGTAAAAGCGAGAACCTTTGTAACGCATTGTGATTGCACTTGGTCTCATGGCGATCACCTAGTGCTCAACTGTGTCATAAATAAATAAATAAATAAACGCCTTCCGAGTATGGCGTTTCACTCGCTAAGCACTGTACATATCCGACGCTGGTTTGCTATTGTGTAGTAGTTCTAACATTAATAAAGGAACCGTTCATACACAAGAGCTTCGTGTCCCACGGGAATTGCCTGTCTTGGCCTCCGCAGCTGTAACGGCTCCGGATCTTGGGCTACGAAAGCGAACACTCAGATCTGTAGTCACCATTTTGCCGTCTTATCAAAAGTCTTCCTTAGTGGGTATATTTTCCTTCCTCGCGCTCCCCGGCTCTAGCGGCGTCCGGCAAATGACCGTTTCTTACGAATCGATGACGAACGCAAATGCACCGACTTGTTCGGCCTTGCCGCCACGGACGGCTCTCGTCGCGCTAAGCTGGGTGAAATGGAGCACCACCGAAGATTGGGCTTGTTTCTAAGACTTTAAGAATGACGAAGCATTGAAAATAGAAAAATACTTTCAACGGACAGAGGAAGGGAACTTACCGACACTTGTGCCATGGACGAAGCAGCTCAAGAAAAGGCTGGAGTCGAATTTAACATGCAGTCCCGAAGCATTATCTGCCGTGAGGCGAGAGTGGGACAAACGACACACTCCCGCTTGTGACAACAGGAAGAAAGTAATTAATTCTAGTGGCCGAATGTAAGCTAAAGCGCACACAAGTGCTCTAGCTCGTGCTATGTGGGACGTGACGTGTACGTGTGCTTCGGGCCTCTGGAATCCTTCGATATACAGCGTACAGCTCTCACATGAACAGTGACTGAGTTACTCCTTCGTTATACAGGTCATTCCCCGCTAGATGCGTTCGTTGTAGAGGCGCTCGACGCGTTGGCGTGAGAACATCGTGCTGCTGTGCCTGTGGCGTCAGTCGTAACGTGCGCGCAGGCACAGCCAGGGTTGCCGTTGGGAATTTTTCAAAAAGAGCCAGAACTGAGGCTAAAAGTAGCCAAAAGTAGCCACGCCACCTGGTCTTGACGCCAAATTTGTAGCCAAGTAGAAAAGTACGATTATTATAAGCAACTTTTATTAATGAACAATAAATAATATCATTTTGAATCAACACAAGAACACAGAGTAAATCAAGAGCAAGGAAATTTGGTTCTCTTGCTTGGCCTTCAAGCATCAGGTACGTTGCAAATAAATAAAAGTTCAGTCCGCGTAGTTTATCTAGAGTAGATAGTGTTCATGCCGGAGTAATTTTGGCACATTCTATTCAACAACTCAGCAGGAACGTCAAACGATGATGCTGTTTTTTCTTGAAGTCGTAGCCCAAATTTGATTCGCAGAATCGCCATGAGCAAGTCCAGCTTCATTTTGTTATGGATCTCTGTTTTCGTCAAGTTCACGCAAGAGAGCACGCGCTCTGCATCAGCGTTAGAAATTGGAAGGGTCAAAATTTTCAGTGCTCCTTGCACCAGGTGTTTAAAAGGGCATTCGCCGCAAGGGTCCTTGTACGATGCCGCTGCGTGCCAGAAAGTCAAACATGATGCGCGATCAAGTGCACCGCTAACACTCTGCAGCTGGCGTATTTCAGACTCCAGTTCGATTGAGGAACATCCAAAAAAATGCAGCGGTAGCTTCATTATGCATTCACGGCTCTTAGCACTTTCTATGCCATCGGGATTTATGGCACACAGTCTTCGAAGTGCAGAGGAGGCATTTGGAAGTCGCTGCTGCAGTCCCATCGCCATTTGCCTCAAGAATAGGAAACAGCGCTCCCTCACGGCCCGTTGGTCTTCAATAGGGACTAGTGAAATCTTCTCTCTGAAGACGTCACCTAGGTCCACTCCCTCTGGTTGCAGGAAAATCGACTTCATTTTTGCCAGGTCTAGCGACAGCAGACTTGCCGTTGTGTTGTGCCTCAAAACTGATGGATTCAAAATCCGCCTAAGAATTTCCAAATACAAATTTTCTAGCTCTTGGAAGACAACCAGTGGGTCAGTTGTGTTTGTTTGGAACATTTTGTTCACTCGCCTAACGTTACGGAGAACTGAGGCAAGAAACACGAGGTAAACATAATTTTTTCTGTCTCGATACATCTCTCGTAAAATGCGCACGTTGTAGCTGCGATCTTCTGCTTTCTCAAAAAACTCTTCGAGAGACTGGTACTGCGCCAAAATTCTTTCTATAGAGTCTGCAATAGCAAGCCATCTCGTCTGCGAAAGCGACAGAATCTTGGGCGGTGGATTTGCACTTTCACCTTCCACTGTCATACTGGCATACAGTCTCTTATAAGCATCTTGCCGGCAGCTGCTGTGTGCAAAGTAGTTGTAGGTTTCTCGCACTAAGTGCTCAACCGCAGAAGAAATCGCCTCCATCGACTTGGATGCCACAAGGTCCAGGCTGTGGCAAGAGCATTTGATCAGAATCAAGTCTTTGTTGTCCTCACTAAGACGACTGAACAGAGAATTGTGTTTGCCGCACATGGCATTTGCACCATCGGTGCAGAGTCCGAGACAGTTCTTGATCGATAGGCCGTGCTTGTCCAACGTCTTCAATACCGTGTCGTGAAGCGTTTCTGCCGTTCCATCAGACAGCTCTACGAGATCAAGAAGGGTGGTTGCAATCCTGTTTTCTTCTAAACTCAGAAACCGCACAACCATGCAAAGTTGCTTTGTCGTGGATACATCGGTTGATTCATCCACCATTAGAGAATAGCTGGAGCCGTTATGTTGCTTGTCCATGTTTTCCGTGAAGTACGGGAAGAGAACATTCGTAATTATAGCCGTGCACTTCGTTCTGTGCAGATCAAAATCATTGAATTCGGAATGCGGAATCTCACCAAGTTCGTCGACAGCATTTATGGAAGTGTGCACTGCAGTGTACAAGGCGATCCTTAACTCTCGGCGAGCCTTTTCATAGTACGTTCGACTCGAAGACGCTAGAAGCTGCGGCAGTTTTTGTTGCGAACTTGGGATTACTGCGCACTCGCGGTGCTTTTTGGTTTCTGCGTGCTTCAACAGATCACTGTAGTGGGGTCGAATGTTGCAATTGCAGTACCTGCAGTGAGCAGTCGTTCCGCCGTCACGTGACGAAATCCATCCTGTAACGCATGGTAATATGCATATTAGATACTAAGCGGCATGCGACTAAACGCCTAAAGAATAGTTCCCGTTTTGCTTACCGCTCAGTTTCTTGTCCTTTCTCCATTCTTCTCGAAACGTGCGCTTTGCTCGTGCGTCTTTTCCCATGGTAGACGCCGGTGTCGGCAGGCCGAAGGCACAAAAACAGAAGCTTTGTCGCCTTGGGGTACACAAGTGGTATTTCACCTGTACTGCTCGGTCCTCTCTGGTGTCATGCCGTGCACACGGCTGCACCTAAACGCATGGTTTCGGATGCATGACCCTAACGGAGAAAGTACTCTAGATTAATGTTATTTTCTCCAGATGGAGCGCAGCGTCCTTGCGGCCTTTGCTTCGCCGTGCGCTAGAATTAGCGTTATTTTCTCCAGATGGCGCGCAACGTCCTCACGGGCTTTGCTTCGACGTGCGCCCATCACCCAGAGTCCGTGCGTCTGCGCACCCGCGTCTGCTAGTTGGTCTCTATGTGCGCACCGCCGGCGGAGAGAATATATGCGTACAGGACGCGCGCGCGCCATAGCGCGCGCGTCAAGGCGACCGGAACAGCCATGAGGAGAGCAAAGCTTTAAAAATGATTGTTCTTCTTTGTTCTTGCTTGCTATTGTATATGCAATTGCAAAAAAAAAATGGCTAGTGAATGCGCCAAAATAGAAGTTCAAAGTAGCCAGAAAGTAGCCAAGGAGCCAACGTGAAATTTTCATCGCCAGACGGGGTCGAAAAGTAGCCAATTTGGCGCAAAGTAGCCACCAACGGCAACCCTGGGCACAGCAGCACGCACGAGCAGCACTCTGGAGCCGAATTCTACACGCACACGCCTACATGCTACTACTCATAACCACTGCAGTCACTCTGGCAATCTTTGTAGTCTCCTGACAAATGCCCCGTCATTCTATGATTAAGGAGACAGTGAGAACTGTCCTCGCTAACCACTTCGGTAGCAGCGAAAGCCTCTTAGCTCAACATCTCCCATGCAAACCCCTTAAAGAGCCCAAACGCGATGTTGAAGGTCATGTTCGTCAAGAGCGCGCTTTTTGAGAGCCGAAAGAAACCACGACGTCGACCGTCATTTTCAAGGAAAATCGCATTACGTGACTTTCACCGTGCAGGTGTGATGTTGTTATGATACTTGCAGTGACCCAAGTTGACGTTGAAGAGCGGCAGATACCAGATACCAGATACCATCCGGCAATCCGGCGGATTACCGGATGGTCGGGGGCGTAAACGTGAGCAGCCAGATTGGTGGAGCCAGCTGGTGGTGCAAAGCTCAACCTCTTAAGCACCGAGCCAATTACTATATTCTTCTTAGCTGGGGTGTGAGTTGTCGACAGCGGCGTAATTGTGAGCACAATTACACCGTTGCCGAATATTTGCACCAGCAGCGAAGCACACTAAAGTGGGTTACTGCAATTTTAGCTCTGTGTTTGTCTGATTGAACTCTACAACACCAGGCGGCTGCACCGCTCCGGCCACTCACATTTACGCCCCCGACCATCCGGTAATCCGCCCAAACCGCCCCGGCTTGCCGGAATGGCGAACACGCTAAAAGTCTCTACTATCTCGCGAAACGCAAGTGATTCAGCCCCACTGGCCCCACTTGGCTGGCTGAGAAGCCGACGCATATCACCGATAGCCTTGCGCGCGCCAGTTGTACCCGCTTGATCTAAGCAAGCGCCTGCGCTGCCATCTGTTGTTTGCTTCGTTACTTACTCGCAGCGAGTGAAGAAACTGCAGGGCGCGCCTTTGCATGTATTTCTTTTAGTAAATTAAAAAGCCGTCGTTGTCATAACTTCGGATGACACGTGAAAAGTCATTAACCTTGATTACAATATGAACTCAT
Organism: Dermacentor albipictus; assembly: GCF_038994185.2. Taxonomy (NCBI): domain Eukaryota; kingdom Metazoa; phylum Arthropoda; class Arachnida; order Ixodida; family Ixodidae; genus Dermacentor; species Dermacentor albipictus. The sequence goes on along the minus strand of NC_091821.1, from coordinate 427,084,893 downwards.
CAGTGAAAAGTGCCAAAAGTCGCAGAATGTTAGTAATGTTCAACGAATATTATTTCAGATAAACGCGCCTTTGAAGAAAGAAATGATGACTCTAAACATAAATTTTAGCATTACCATAGAGCGATGCTTATACTTGGAAGGCGGGTTATGAAGGAGACATTTTCACGGCTCCAAACGACGTAGAAAATGTGGCGATTCGCATGCCTCACGGCCACCATTGTATATGGCTGCGCATTAGCACAATTCACGCGGTTCGTCGCACCACAAATATATAATGGCAGGAAATATCTGCAGTGACGCGGCCAAGCACCACACCAGGCGACGTTTACGAAACGGCCCTTCCTGTGGGGCTCCTCACGGGATATTCAGCCAATCAGAAAGCTGACATGGCGGCTATCTTGGACCACCGCCACATATTTGAGAAATTGTAGTTGCATTGCACGAGCTTCAGAACGGTGCTGTTCACTTTCGTTTTAAAGCGCTAAAGTTGCACAACAGCTGCCAAGAACCAGGAAAAAAAAGTATTAGTTAAAATATGCAGGACCACGTCACCTTTCCTCATATTGATGAAAAGGCAAAATTGCATTTTGCAAACATACGCTTCGCGGCATAAGTTTAAGTACACCTAAAGTTTCGACAATCAATCAAGCAGTTGACATAGCGGATAATGGCGGCCGTGAAGTTGCCATGACTGTCGAGCATAGAGACCCTTGGCAGGCCATGTGAGGAGCGCGCCGCGTAGCGTCAATACGTGCAAAATTTCCATTGCTGTTGCGTTGTATTCCACCAGCTGTCGCGAGATGTAGTAGTTGCATCGTTTCGTGCCAAGTGTTAAGGGATGTGACAGTGTGCCGCGTAGTCTCGATGCCCTTGTTTACTCTTCGGCACACGTTAAGGCGCCTCCTCGCAAGGTACGAACCGCTGCTGAAGAAGCGAATCGTATAGGTACGTGCACGGCAGCAAGCAGGCAACGTCGGGCCCAGCAGACCGCTGTGCCGAGAACAGCACAAGCCGCAGCTCGCCGTCGGTAGCGGGCATTCAGTTTAGTTCGTTCTCGTGAAAACGACGCAAAGAGACTTCACCGCGATGACCCTCTAGCGCATGCTGCCGAAGAGGGAGCTCCTATACGGAGCCGCTCCTCCAGCTTTTACACTGTGACTGTGGGGCGCGTGCCACGCAAGACTGTGAATTTTTATTTTATTTTTTGCTTCACGTGAATACCCACGTAGGTATTCAACTATCAAAATTTCTCGATGAATGTGCGTTAGAAAAAACTCTGGCGCAGACAAACAGATAAAGCGAAGTTTTACTCAGAAAGTATAGTTGGGTCTCGTAACTCGGTTTGCTCGGTCAGTCAGAGCCTTCCCGAAACACCGGTGTCGTCGTTATATGTTCAGGTCATTATGGTTTCCGTTAGGGCCACCTCATCCTTAGCTTTGCCTCTCGCCACAGGGCGAGGAAAATATAAAATTTTGTTGCATGGAGTACCGCTGGAATTCAAACTCTCAACCCTGTGGGAAAGCGCACTCGGGACCCGGGCGCACTAACTATACTGCGCCATCTCACAGCTGTTGCGCTTCGTAATTTACGCAGACCCCGTCGTGCAATAAGATACTTTCGCGTCCGCTTCCCCCTCACTTTGACACGATGCATCAGCGACTTCGTCTCAACGACGCGTTCAATAACAGTTACGTGTGTCGTCTTGGACAGAACACAAAACTTTATCGCCATGCCAATGTTGTGCGTTAGAGACCGCGCAACAAATTTTATGGGAATGTCCAGGTTACCGAGACGAAGGCACATTTTTCGTTTCAGTACAAAAAGGCGTCTGCTTCGCAGAAACCACTATAACTAGGAAGTATCTACGCGCAGCGCTGAATAACTGGCTGTGACACTGTACCGCTCAAAGCCAGGTGCCGGGTTCGATTATCCTGGACCTCGTGTTCCGGGTTCAGCCACATCCCGCGTTCCACATCCCAGGTTCGGCCGCATACCCATTTCAGCGGCATTCGAATGGGAGGTAGATGCAATAGACGCTCGTGTACCGTGCTTTTAATGCAAGTTTGAGGAACTCCGTGTGGTCAAAATCATTCCGCTGCCTACCACTGCAAGCGGTCCCCTATAATCCGTCGCTCACCTTCGTGAGGTAAGACCCCACAATTTCGTTTTTGGAGAGAACAGTTTTCTTCGCTTCCTTTTCCTTCGCCAGTTTTCGTGGCTGGCGGTCGGTGGTCGGACTTTCGTCACCTATACAAAGGCGCCGACGCAAAGATGCCAATGCAAACCACTCGATTACAAAGATGGCGCCGAATAAAACAACACACGAAGAAGGCAGACATGAGACAAGCACGTAGGCCTACGTGCTTCTCTCGTGTCTCCCTTCTTCGTGTGTTGTTTTAATTCGGCGCCATCTTTGTAATCATGCTTAACCAACTAGCCCACCAGCACATGCACAAACCACTGGTCATTTCTCGCGTCTATCGAACGACCGAGTTGCAGGGAGCGTTCGTTACGGCTCTTCGAGACACACGTGCTGTTGGCGCGCGACCTTTGTGGCTTCCGAAAGTGTTCACACGCTGCGTGGTGGAAAGCTGAAGCAGGACAGGGCCCGCCCTCTCCCCGTATGGCTGCTACGGGAAAGGCCTTCGACAGAAGAGGAGAATCGCAGTCGCTTTCCACGCAGGCGCTCGCATTGCCGGAGATAACAGACTTGTGACCGGTTAGATTATATGCAAAGCCACCTTCTAATAGCGCAACATATGTGTTAACTGACGGCTCTGTTCTCCGCAGAATAACGTTGTGACACAACAAGCTCCAGTCAAAGAACCTCTATGTATGAAATATATGCCATCAGGCGCATGGTTTTTTAATAAAGCGAGTAGTTTTGTAGAAGCGTTCGGCTATTCGCTTACATTGACCATCGTTGTCGATGGTTTCTGCACAATAATGAAATCTAGGAAGCATACTAGACCCCGTGTCCACTCCGTAATAGTAACGTTGAGCTTTAAATTGTTTTCCGCATTCCTTCAAGATCTAATGGCGTAATTCACAACCTCTAGAGCCTCTTCACATTAGCATCATAACATTTGTCTCACCTCGAAACACCGTGGTAATATATTTTTGCCCTTTCATTCTGCTTTTCACGCTCTCTTCCTCCTGCTAGGAGCTTTCTGTCTCCGATCCCCTTCCGCATTTCGATTTGTAGGCGCCTACGTATACAACAGCAACAGTGTCTGCATTTCCTTAAAGAGATTTTTTTCTCTCTCTTTCTTACCCTTTCTCTCTCAGAGTTTTACACACTACACATACTCTGAGATTTGCGTTTGCTGTGCAGGCACGCTTGGGATGACACTAAAGAGACTACTGCGGTGAACGGGTAATAGATTGTGTGCTTCCCAAAGAATACTTCATTTGATTTATGAACAGCTTCTCTCGTAATTTTATGTATCTATGTGTCATCGTGATGCCACCTGTGTCCTGGTCTATTCACCCACAGTGTGCTTCTGCGATTTTTGAAATCATCATCACAATCATCACAATAAGCATCATCACCATCCACAGTGTAATCATCATCAAGATGGCGGTGTAGGCTCTGACACAATAAAGCACTAAATGAGTTTGGCGACGGAGAAATGGTCAAAACCTGCGTTCAGGTTCTTTCTCTTCCTCAAGCACGTATGTCAGAGAAGAAGGAAGGCATGTTGTAGCCATGATGGTCAGCGCACAAAAATTGCTTGTAACTTATGGAAAAGGAAAATGACTAAAAAAGTTAAAAAGATGAGCACAGTGAAAGCTACCGAACGTCCTGCAGTCTAAAGATATCGCTGGGCGTAACTTGCAGCGTGCTGCTGCTTGCACTTTTCTTTCTGTTAACTTTCGTCTGCGGCCTCTCAGTTCCACGTTGCATGCCTTGCAATTCTGTACATGACCTTCCTCTATTGCTCTCGCTATGTTCTTGCCGTACTAGTTTTGCATGCCAGTTTCGAAATAGCTGCACAATCTAGCGACTACTGCTGGCGTGTTTCGGCTTTGAAAGCCTCTTCCCTATCTCTCGTCGCCAGCTCATCTATCTCTATTTGGTGTGCTGGATATCTGTTACGTTATTTATAATGATTTTGGAAGCCGATCATGATGGCAGTATTTTATCTATAGGATTCTCGCTTCGATATTTGAGCCTCTGTATCGTGTTGTTAATCTTTCCCGTGAGTCGCGGAAACTACTTTCACTTCTTGTGATCCTATTACAACCGAAGGTAATTTCAGTACGATAGACTTGCGCTTGTGTATTGCGCTAGCAACACTGTATACTGCAGAAGGCACTACTTTTAGCAAAAACTACCACCTTTATGTAATTGCTGCACTTCTTCAGAAGAAACGAATACATAGATAAGCACGCAAGCGGTTGCGTTAATCATCTAGCTACCACTGGAACACAGTTTCGTTTAGGAAGAGCATGTTGCCGGGTTAGTTGACTGGTCGCTATTAAAATACTTTTATTCAGCACGAAAAAAGAGTACACGAAACTTAATTGCAGCCCCCCCCCCCCCCCAAAAAAGAACACCGGAGGCTCTTTGCTTCGAGCTTTTAGTAGCGTAAGAGTGCTGCTTCTTGGACGAGTTGGAAATGCATACTGGCATGGGTTGCGCTTGTCGGACACAGGAAGGCGCACGGATAAAGAAATGGCAGCGCTTCCGTTTGTTAATCTGTTTGCTTTCCTCTGTCCGCCATGAACAACCCATGCTAGTTTTTCGTAGCTGTTGTGGTACTGCAGATCTGGCTTTCCTTGTTTTTTTTTCTTTTCTTGCTCTCTCTTTTAAAGCGATATCCTCTGGAAGAGAGGGGGTGCAATAAGTGAAATGTATTTTTACTCCGCCTTTCAATAAAAAGGCTATATAGCATAGCGCACTCTATACAGGACAAAAGAGCGACGCACATGCAAGCAGTCTGCGTATACATGTGTCGGGTTCCCGATGCCTTTAGCATAATGGCGTATCAACAAGCCCAACGTGCGACCATATCGCTGAGCCAGGTGGCTGCTCGGAGTTATAGTTTGCGAGGAATCTTCGCGGCTGTATACAGCGCGCCGTTGCGCTTGTGTCCCCGCGACGGAGGAAAACGCGTTTATATATATATAGAGACATATACAAGCACTGTCACAGCTAACTCTCGGCAACAAGTCGGCGCGCGACGAAGACACTGAGCCCGAAAAGCTCATCGACATTCAAAGCGCGGTGTGTGCGGCGCGGGGCGCTTGTAGCGCCGACAAAGCAGCGAAGGAAAATGAAGACGGAAAGCAAAGACTGGCGAAGGATAAAAAAATAAATAAAAGAGAGAGACAGAGAGCTGCGGCGATGGGGCCATGATTTGTTCGACATGTCACGCTCTGCGCGAAGAACACGAATCGAGAACAGGTCAAGTCCCGGAGCCAACACAGGGTCGCGCCCGCACCATCGCGGAGCTGCCGGTTGAATCTGAATGAGCACCGTCGTGGTGGCGTCGGCATTACGCGAGTGAAACGGCGAGGCTGCCGCTTCGCGTGGGCACCGCCGAGCGCATTGCAGTGTTCCGGGATCAGTTGAGGCCGCCGCGGACCGAAGGACTGAGCAGACTAGTTTCTCGGCTACGCGAGCACGTGGTATGAGGTCTCGTATACGACCTCGCCGATCGCTTTATCTGCTCTGGCAGCTGCGCCAGGCATACGCCACTACGGCGGCATCTTATTTTTCTCCTTTTCCTTTACACCCGGCTGTGCCTGTCTGCAGAAGCTAGCTGCTTCTCTTAAATCGTCTGGCACGCTTGGAAGGGACGCCATTTGCACCTGTTGATGTAGACCTTGTAGGGACGCACTTTAGTGGGTCTACGATTGTGTCCATCTTAATGACGCACGCGATTCTAACTTTTGCATGACTTGCAACATTTGCGCCGCCATTTTGTTACGCTTGCACACATCTTCTCATGGAGGTCGCGTGCTCTTGCATCGCTGAAGAACGAAGAACGGTCTCGTGTGGTTCGTACACAAGTGACCGCTCGGCATTCGACCACATTCGGAACCTCCACCCGATCGAGCCATTAACTGGTATTATCCACCAGACATACATGAAATCAGGGTTTCAGATCGAAATGATTTTCGTTCTGGTTTTAGTTTCGTTCACCTGAAAAAAGTGATGTTCTGATTCTGCTCCAGAAAAAAAGAAATGATCCGTGACGATTCATGACGGTTTTTGTTTGCAGGCAAAAAATTTCGAAGCCAGATAACGATAAAAACATAGTATTTATTTTTCTCAATAAGTGCACATTATGAATTATGAGGTCATGCTCGGTGCCTTGAGTCAAGGCACCGAGCATGATGTCAGAAGCAGCAGGTCATCGAGTATACTGCCCGAAATGCGAGACCGCTCTTCCAATAAAACCAATTTAAACGAACGTAAGCGAACGATAAAACTTCGGTTACAAAGCGTGGTACACATAGAAAACGAAACTGTAAGCTCTTCAGGGCGCAAGCCCTAGGTTTTGCTACGATGCCGATCTGCTGGTGCGCCGAGCGACAGGCTTAGATAAGTGTAGCTCTAGAGCGGCTATCGCTCGCACTTTCCCTGCCTCAGATATACGCGCCAATTCTGAAGTTGTCTGACGACGGTTGTTTCGGATATGCTAATTTCCCCCTTGAACCAAAAACCGATAAAAATATTTGTTTCACTTTGAAACAAAATAATAAATAACGCTTCGCTAACATTTTCGTTCCGGTAAAAAAATATCATTTGTTTTCATTTCTCGTTTTTTTTTCATTCAGTTCCGACACAATGCGTCAAACTCTTCACGTTAATTTGAGCGATACCATTTCGCTGGGTTACTCGACTATACCGGCCGAATGCAGGTAACTAAAATGTGCAAAGTGACGCAATTTTTAGAAGCCAGGCGTCCCAACTATTATGCACCAAGATTTAGATGTATTCAAATGCCACGTACCAAACCAAGGTAATGTTATCTTCCATTACTTGGAGATACGCAGATAATCTTTTGAATTCCGCCTAATTACATAACTGGTATCAATTATTCAATCAAGTTCTCTTATATTATAGTTAGATGAAAAGTATCAATGAGAAAATTGTAGAGCAACATGAAAAAAAATCCCGGTACAGCTTTCTTTTGCTCATTACGCGCTACATAAAAGTACTTTTCCGACCGTGAAAGGAGCCCGGGAATGCAGGTGGAGAGTCTCGAGTGGCCAGTCGCGCGGGAATTTCGCACGTATTTTGCGGGCTTCTTTCACGCTCGGGAAAAACACTTTTGTGTAACACGTATTAAGCAACAGAAAGCTGTATCTGGATTTTTTCATGGTGCGCTACAATTTTCTCATTGACACTTTTCATCTAGCTATAATATATGAGAAGTTGGTTAATTAATTGAGGCTAATCATCTGTTTAGGTGGAATGCTAAAGATAATCTTAATATCTCCAAGAGACGGCAGACAACATTACCTTGGTTCTATCCAGATACGTGGCATTTAAATATTTTTAAATCTTGATGCGTGATAGTTGGGACACCCTGTCCAACGACCTTCCCGACTGAAATGCTGTGAAACGCAGGTGGTTTATAGTACACGCGTAGCACACAGTGAAATCGTGCGATAATGTTTTTGTTGAATATGAAGGATGCTGTGAGATCTCTTAAGGAAAATATTGAGTATGATGGAAACCAACCTGAATTACGTCGCCGCATCGTTAAAAATCAGCAAAGCTGGATGACAGAGACAAGGCCATATTGATGAGGATCTTGGTACTTGTTCTCTCGCACGCTCTATAAAGGTATCGCAGAGACACAGATTCATGGCTTCTGCGCTCTATCTCCCTCTTATCGTTGCTGACATCAACATCAACTTTTCTTTTCCTAAAGTGCTACACCAAATAAAAAAAATAAAGAAATAATTGAGTTCTTTAACGTCACCAAAGTGCACAGTGGGTTATAAGTGATGCCACACGGCAAGGCTAAAAAAAAGAAAGAAAGAAAGAAAGAAAGAAAGAAAGAAAGAAAGAAAGAAAGAAAGAAAGAAAGAAAGAAAGAAAGGATTTTCTTAGCCCAGATCCTTTCGGCAAAACACTGAAAAAAAAACCCAAGTTAATTTAGGCTGATGAGGTATATATTCTCTCAAAGCACTGTTTCGCTTAATTTCGCGCTGGTATCGTTATTAACAGTACAAAAAATTTGGGCAAAATAGTCATTTCGTGAACTACGTGCCTTAATCCCAGCGTGGATACGCAACTGCAACGTCACAAATTTCACCGTAACTTTTCTTTTTGTACAGTTGGCGTTGGGCTTCTGAGCACGAGGTCGCGGGATCGAATCCCAGCCACGGCGGCCGCATTTCGATGGAGGCGAAATGCGAAAACGCCCGTTTACTTAGATTTAGGTGCACGTTAAAGAACCCCAGGTGGTCGAAATTTCTGGAGTCCTCCACTACGGCGTGCCTCATAATCAGATAGTGGTTTTGGCACGTAAAACCACACAATTTAATCTTTTTTACTGTTTCGGCCGATGTGGCTAAATAAACTTCTTGAACCTTGCTAAGTTTGGTCTTTGGCCCTTTTAGACGACAAAGTAGTCTTCCTTTACCGATAAAGAAATCGGTAGACCGCAGGAGACACCGTCAAAATCTATGACGTCATGGGAAGCTGCTGCGGGAACTCCAAGGCGGCGTCGCCTCCTACGTTTTTTCGCTGAATGATTAAGTGCCCTCAATATTTAGTCTCTTATATTTGTTTTTGTATATTATAACACTAATTTACTACAGATGAAATATTTTTTTGTTTACTGTCCCTCTAACGTGGTGCAAAAGCGCGTTAGACGAACATTCTTCCATTCCGGCCTCATCGGTACGCGCCCGCCATTCCGTGGTTTAAAATTAAAATTTCAGTGATCGGGTTTTGCGCGCCGAAACCGCTATCTCATTGTGAGGCACGCCGTAGTGGGAGACTCTGGATTAATTTTGGCCACCGCGGGTTCTTTATCGTGCACCTGAATCAAAGTACACACGGGTGTTTTTGCATTTCGCCCCGATCGAAATAAGGGGGCCGTGGCCGGGAATTGATACCACGACCTCGTGCTTAGCAGAGCAACAACATACCCACAGCACCACCTTGACGAGGGGGGGGGGGGGGTCACCTAGTCAAATGAAATCAAATCAGTTTATTCGAACACGAACGCGTCTACACAGAACATGCCCACTGCGTGCGGCAAAAGGAAGAAGCTAATGGCACGCTTCCTGACCAGGCCTCATTTCGGGTCCCACATCAATGGCGGAAGGGTGAACACAAGTCCCAATAAGTGACCCTCTCGCATCGAGATCTTGGAAGTGGCGCTTACGAGCTTAGAGCCGCAGGAGCAGCGACGGCTTATCCAGCGCGCACGCAGAGGGGCGCGGCCCAATGGGACCCTGAACTAACTAAATACGAGGAAGACGCCGCCCCGAATTAATACAGAAGAAATGCTTCGCTCCCTGCATCCCTCCCCCTCCCTCCCTCCCCCTCTCTCTCTCTCTCTCTCTCGTTGGTACAAATATCGTAATGCGCGTGAAGAACGTTTGAATGACAATTTCTCCCATCGGCAATGTTGGCCGAGCGACATTTAGCGATCTGCATGCAGTGATTATGCGGTCGTCTCGCGCGTGCACCTACTAGAGTGGTCTGATTGCAGCCAAGGTTTCACTGCTCCGATTCAGTGCACCTTTCTTTTTCTTTTTTTGCGTATTTCCCTCCGATGTGTTCGCGATTACGGCCTTCAACTACGCGTGCTGATTCTAATACTGCATGCCATATGCGAGATGTATTTGGCACTAACGTTCCCCTGGCTGCCGTTTACGCGTTAGTTAGCCAGTTTCAACTGATCGCTACTAGGTGGCTGTGCTCCCCACCCGTACAACTGCAAAATCCCACGTCAGAAAAATACCACATTTACTCGGTTCTAACTGGCTCTCGATCGTAACGCTGTCCCAATTGTCAAGGACAAAATTTAAGGAAATGGAATGCCCATGATCGTAACACGCACCCACATTTCTACACTTAAAACATGATAAATGGTACTTTCTAATCGTTCAGTTGCCAGTTTTTTTTATGCTAAGAGAAAGCTTATTGGGAAATATTTGTGACTTGGAAAAAAAGTGAATGTTTCGTATCGTAGTCATGGTAGACCGTCGATGACGCTCATTCATCGTGGCTGCACTTCGCATGCCTCCACATCACTATTGACTACCCAAAGCATCCTCCTATAACATTCTAGATGTCAAATTTCTTACACGTTTGCAGGCCATTGCAGCCTAACTATGGTGCTTAGAATATACTATAACCTAACGAACTCGCGAAACGGGCACAAACCTCCCTCCACTCGTACAGCAGCAGCGACATGTGGATTCGATTGCAGCATTTTCAATGCGAGTTGTGATAGGTTGTCACTTTTCTCATTGCTGTTTCGTATTCGCATTTAGCGCGAACGTCACTTTTGTTAGGATGGGATGAATAGGGTCATTGGATCATTCTCGCTACTGTAGGCGGTGGCTTTCAACGTATCAGCGTACACCCTCTCGAGACATAATTTAATACCGACCAAGAGGACCATTTTGGTGCGCTTTGGATCCGCTCAGATTTCATTATAGTGTTCTGGGGCGCTATAACGTAAAACTATTCCAAACTTTTCTATTCCAATTCTGCTATCAGCCCTGCGCGATTGGTCAAAAACTTTTTTCGACCACCCTCCACTTCACCTGTCTGTCACGCGACGTTAAAAAACCGCAATACCTCCCCATCTGATATGATGTGTGCACACTGATTATGCATGATTTGACAGAAAAAAGAAAAACAGTTATTTCTGATTCGACCCCTTTTCGCCATTAGCCCTCGGCTATTGGTGAAAAATTTTCGGGCTGCACCCACTTCACCTGCCTGTCACGCGACGTCACAAAACTGCACAAACTCACCGCGTCAAAGTGACGTGTACGCGATAAAGATGCATTAATATGCCGAACAAAACTGAATTTTTTTCGGAATAGCCGCAGGCTGCCCCGTTCCGAAAGGAATAAAAGATAGCTGCCGCCGATCGCTGAGACGCTGGCTACTCGCACCTGCCGGAGAGCATGGGTGTATTTGCGTATAATAAAACTTCTTGCGTGACCGTGTAATGTTTTCAAGCACTTTCGGCACGTTTACTACCTCATTCTGCCAACTCTTCTTTGCTGAGGGTCAATTTTAGCGTCATTCTTAAGCTTCCGTTGCATGCCGCCGCGATTTTCGACCAGCCACCACAAGCTAAGTAAGGGAAAGCCGACCAATCGCAGACGCCAGCACCACCCTCTTCATCCGGTTATCGGTTTTCAGTGCAGTGGCTCGGCCCCATCGAATCCCTCTCCACTTGAGCGTTCTCCTCGCTTCTTGTGAGCCAATTAGATACAACAAGCCGCTCAGTGTAGGCAATGTTATTCGTTTTTCAAGCAAACAAAAGGGACGTCCTATGAACGAGGAGAGCGTTTGATTGGTCTGTTCAGACAACCCTATGGGTGACCGCCCGGTGCTTGCGTCGGTGGTTACGCAAATTTGACGTCAGGAAATTGGAATAGAAACATATTGGAATAGTTTTACGTTATAGGGCCCCTGCTTTACTAAACGTCTTACAATGACTGCAGCGTTTTGCGCATAAGACGAGGACCGAGTAGAGGCTTGGGCTTACAACAGTGCCTTATTTCGAAGAAAGTGACCACATATACACTCTTAGCACGGTACCTTTTATGGTAACCTTTAATCACGAGTAACTTATAAAATAAAGGTTACATGCGAAATATGTTGATGTTTTAATTAAATGTTGTTACGTATATATATATTTATAGGTTACAAGAGTCAAAATTGACGGATTTAGAGGTTAATTCAGCGCAAAGCGCCTTGTAACCTTTAGATTTTAAACTCTAAAGGACACTGCAGCGCATCAGTGAGGAGACCTACATCATGGATTGGACGTTTGCTGATAAATGTATCCTAATGTGTTCGTGTTCTGCATTTATGATCTGGTTATTACAAACGTAGGACTTCGGCAGTTCGGGCTGTATTCGGTCTTAATTTCTGTCAGCCAAGCAGTTACATTTTTCACGATTTAAAACCAAAAAATAAGTCTAGCACGATCACACTTGCAAGTTCATCTGCGCGCTGTTCTTTGACGACCCTCCATACTTGGCGCACAGCCATATTTGAAATATCAGCAACGAAGACTGTGTCATCGAATGATGTGGCGTGCACTGCCTGCCGAAACCCAGCGGTCGAACGTGACGAAAGCCCCCTGCTCTCGCACGCATTCTAGCCAGCATGAGACGTACAGGCATGGAACAGCGGTATTTCAACACGAGAAACAAAAGCGGGCGAGTTTCTTTAGAAAAAATGAATATTTTTTAACAAATTTCATGTACGAGGCGAGAAAGAACAGTAGAAGAAAAGCACACGAACGCGGTGGGTCCTTCAGTAAAAGGTTGTTGAAAACATTGGATGGTTCTATCACATATCAATATAATTCAACTTGTCTACTAAAATGTCCTTGTGCAGAACCTTTCATTTGTCTGCATACATTTTCTGCCTTTAACCGGGTTCGTTTCATTCCCTGCACTGCCTTGATGCTGTCAACCTAAAATTTTCCATGCTTCAACCATAACCGCTCAAGATGAGGTTAATAGTTAGTGTGCAAGAAGCGCGTGCCTAAGAAAACCATGCCGACACACGGTACCAGGTAGGCAGCGTGCGTACATAAGTATAAACGTGCGGCGAGGGAGCTGGGGATGCGGTACGCGCTAGGCGACCGGCGTAACTGCTTTGAAATAAACAACCTACATGTCGGCGAACCATTCTGCATTGCACTTAGGATGTTTTCTAATAAAACTTGTAGCAACTGATTCCACTGCCAGCTTTCTTTGGGCATTATATATAAGCTGTGCCGAAGATTAGCACTACAACGACCGCAAATTTAAGTTACAGCAGACACGAAACGCGCCAAACGTTCAGTGAAATCAACAGGATGCCGCAACAATCACATAAAAGCGAGCGCCGTCCGCTCCGTTGTCTTTTTAGGAGACATAGACAGATGAAAAGAGCGTTAAATGTGTGAAGCCGCCAACTGAGAAATGAAATCTTTATCACTGTCCAAACACGAAATGCTTCCACCATCACACCAATAACATCACTGGCACCTCTGACATTTATTTCTGTAATTCATTGCTTGTTTTCATTTTTTTTTCATTTGTGCTTGTGCCTCTAAATACCTCTTTCTAACATGGCGGCAGGGAGCAGGCATCAGCCACACCGGAGCGCGGCCATCCACGGTGCTATCATCTCTCCTCCTCGGCCCAATCGAGATAGCTCGAGTTGCACGCTGGGAAGATTTTAAGCGGGAGCGGGAAGCTCGGAGCCGGCGGGAGCGGTTAGCGCGCTGTCGTCCTGTCGTTGTTGTCGTTCTGAGATGGCCATTATATTTGACTTGTTTGGATACCATCCGATCACCATTGTGTGCTGCCACCACTTGTAGCCTGCAGTAGTTATTACCGCTTCTACTGGGAACTTGCGCCATCCGCTGCACCCTCATGCCTTTGTGCAGCAGAGACCTTTTCGGTGTGTTGCGCGGTCGCTGCAACGAGCCGGGTTGTGAGTGCAAGCGATACACCATTCTGCGCCTGTCGGAAAGTGACAACCTGGTGAGGTGTGACTATTGTGACCACGTCCCGAATGCACACGGAAAAATATGTGATCTCGGTAAGCAGAACTTTTGCTTTAAATTATTTTTAGGTGGATAGTGCGTGAATTCTTTATAGTTCGCAATTCAACATTTGACATAGTGCGTGCTCTCGCTGCGCGTAAGTGTTTCTGAAAAAAGTTATTGTTCATATATTTGCTTCTTTATGCTCTTCGATTTACATTGAGCTCAATTCGATGTTGTCATGTTGTCATTTTGTGCAAATATTGGATTAGACCTTTCTAAAATATTGAGCTTGTCGGCGGGATGAGTTGTGTCAGGGCAACTAAATGACCTCAACAATACGTTTCTTCTACTGGCGCCGTGCTTTGGGCTGATGTAGTTGACAGAAATCGTTCAGTATTGTACAACTCGCCTCGCGCACCCTCCGTTAGCCATGCTGTGGTGGTGCGTGACTGCCCGCGCCCTGGCCTGGAGGTAATCTGCGGTGTGTGTAGAGGTCGGGCAAGCCGAGGCGGTTCGTGGTTGCACTTCCGCTTTCTTTCGGTGCGCGTAGTGCTGGAGGTCGCGTAATCTCAAAAGTTCGGGGACGCTTTGAAGGGAGCAACAAAACAAACGTTCGCTCCCCTCTGCGTTCTTCAAGTCAACTTGATAGCGATTGTTCGCGGTTGTCAAATGAGATATGTTCATTAATGCCTGTGCTCGCGTGACACCATGGTTATTAGTAAGCTAATAATTACTGTTACGGCAGGTAAAACTACGTACCTTAGTTAGAGTAGTGGTTTAATGCTTTGCTATCGCTATTAGTGCTTCGCTTTTTGGGTAAAAATGCGTGTTTTTTCTATTTTCTTTTAGTCAAACGGGTCAGTAATTTAACATGGGAATCGGTGGTTAGCATTGACTAACTGCGAAGAATACACAATTCTCTTTTTACCGCAACGTCACGCCTTCTCTTACAACTTGCATTCCAATTTCGCACAAGGATGTATAATTATATACAGCGTTGTTCCGGAGAATACATGTTGTATAGCTTTCGCACGAATTTTGCTTATGTGTGCGTCTCTTTTTTTTTTTTTTGCCTAGAGCTCTGCAATGCGCTCTGCATTACTTTGTGAACACTAATAATGTCGTTTCGTTGCGTCTATAATTTAAGAAACGAAAAATGCAGCTGAGGCAAAGGTGCAATGCAATGTGCCAGGCACCGTGTTCGAGGCCGCAGTGTCGCATGAAACCGTGGAAGCTTGCACATCTAGTCTCTCCTCAGTGCAATATGGTTAGTATAATGTGGAATGTTAGCCAAAGCTTTTTTGATTGCCTAGTGTATCAAATATTTTAAAGCGATGCTTTCTTTGCCACTTCCCTCGGCTTTTCCACTGCTGCTGCTGTCGCTGACCTGCACGCGGCGTCGGGGAGTGGTTGAGTACGTAATGCATATAATGTACGCAATGTACGAGAAATTACATTGTACTTGTACATAGTAGGGACGCGGGAGTGGCGTCTGTGAGCCCTTTCCAGCAAGAACTGCGCAGGCGTCGCCACAATGCCCTCTGGAGTTCTTTAGTCGTCACAATGTCCTCTGGAACTCCTCGGCCATCGACACAATTACCTCTGGAGCGCTGTAATTGCGCGTTAGCCTGCGGTATAAGCATTGTAGAAGTTGCAGCGCTTTTGTACTCACGTGCAAATTTCCAGAGGGGAAATAGTCAATGGAAAGATAATACAGAGAATTAGTAAAGCCAACGCCCTGACCAAACGCATGAATAATAGTTGATATTCGCTCGTGGCGCCTTGCATACATAGTATGATCGTGGAAGAAGGGAAAGACGCCACCAGAAAGCATGCTTCATTTGGGGTCGCTTAAATAAAAGAAAGGTCGCTACTAGACATGGCAACACTTGCGGAGAAACTGTAAAAATGTTAGTTTAAGAATGAAACGGCACGTTTCTGCTATTTCAGAAAAATAAACACCCTGCAAGTTTGTACATGATGACAACTGATGCAGGCGTGCAGACGCAAAGCTGCACTCAGTACCGCAGCGTCAAGACGACAACACGCAAGCGGCTGTCGAGCAAATAAACATCTCAGCCACGATGCCATGCGCCCGTGTGAAGAATGGCAGTGCTAAATTGCTTGCAGCATACGAACAATGGCGCACAACAATGCCTCGAGCAAACACGCCTCGCTGTTTGGTGTACTACGTAGGCAAACACAAGTGGTGCACGTAAGGTAACATTTAACATCGCATCACGACTGTCGTAGGCCGTCAGCATCACCGCCAAATATTGCCACTGAACGCAAACAGCACAGAAAGCTTTGCTTGCATCGATTCCCACAGTGCGTGGGATCTATATATATTCTTTTTCTTTTTTTTTTGCTTTAGAGAGGACTGTCCGAGAAGGTGCCTCCATAGAAAATGAATCGGCCTGAATGCCTGTGCAAGAATCACAGCCTGGCTGCTCTAAAGGTAAATGCATAGCGCATACAGGAAAAAATTGGTTTCATTGGGTGCTTTGTTTTCACTTGTTTGTTTCAGACTCCGCACCGTGGTCCCATGTGGAAGAGCCCCCACTTGACAGCCCAGTGGTTGCCATGGACAAAGAGATTCGCGATACTGAATGCGGCCAAGGTATGTGATGTGAAATATAATTTACTAGTTCATAAGGAAAACATCTCAAATGTAACGATACTAAATATTACACTCATTTGTAAACTTTTCACATATTGTCCAGAAAGCTCTCTGCATTCACCTTGTGATTACTTTTACTCACATCTGTGTTCCTGTTCAGTACTTATATTGTAGCATTATCATTTGTATTGGTCAGTGGTGCGAGTTGAGCGGAGCATCATTACACGATTTGATGTTGTCGCCTTAGATTTTCTTCCCCTGAAATAATACTAAGGATGGAGGCATTGCTCATACTTTATATGCGCTTAGATTGAGGTATGGTAGTATTTTGGGGCTATTTTTCATTCACTACTTCCGTTTATTTAGACTGCACGATAATTAACACATCAAGGCACAGAATGTAGAGAAGGAACAAATTAATGAAATTAGATGAAATTGTTAAATTATATTTTACAATTTAATTTAAATGTGATTTACTGCATTTGAAAGTTAATAAAGGTGAGGTAAGCAAAAACCGTAAGAGGCATCCTGCCGGACGGAACGTGCACACATCCAGCTCATGAAGTGTGCGATGCTGCACCAATTTACCTGGTGAAATCTCGTTAATGCGTATCTTGTGGGAACAGGGCATAATTACGCGCTAAACGGTAGTGTCCTTTAGTGAGATTTCAGTTGTATATAGTTGAGCAAACAAACAAAAATTGGTATTATACCGATTACTTTCAGTAAAATAACGTTTCATTGCTTTTTCCTGCATGCTTTAATGAGAGCTAAAGGTGAGCCAGTTCTAATTTTCCTTGATGTAGAATGGTTGGGCTCTTTGGGGTTGAGTTGTGCTCTGCATCTGCAGTACTGCACGTTTTTGATAAATTTTACTTCGTCAGTTCACATTATACTGTGCATATTTAATGTTTGATAGGCGAATGTTTATAGGCTCTAAGTGTCTTTGTAGGCTCCGCTGCCCAGTGGTGATATCCAGATTGCAGCTCCCCACGTCTACACATGCAGCGAGCACACGTGTGTTTATGCTGGCAGCAGGCAAGAAATAATTTGGGTCTCGGACGGCATCCTGGAGCTAGCTGTAATTTATTGTATTTTAACCTACTACATCAAGAACCTCGATTATCCATATGCATTTGCACCATTCCTGGCACTGATGCAGAAACTTGTGCTTCCCAGCAATGTTGTGCCTAGAGGGCTCATAAATGACAGATTGAAGTGTTTCTTTGCTCTTCTGAAGAAAAAGAATGTGATTTGACTCAAAGTCTAGATAACTATTCTCACCTTGCATTAATGTTCACTTTTTGCCAGGAGGTGGTGAACAGATGCATCATTTTGTGCATTACAGTTGCATGCCTTTCTATAACTGTTTTATTGAAAATTACTGGGGTAATACATCCATTCATGCAAGTGGCATTTAGTATTGTGCACAAGTATTTTATTTAGCTGCTCAAAATTCTTAAATTCGTGCAATGTGAATTATGGCGGCCTTTCTTTGTCACTGAGTTATTCTAACTGCTAGCCTCTAGATGATAGAGTAATTGTGCAGTGCTATGCATAGTAGTGCCCAAATGACCTTTTTCAATATTTATTTTAAATAGGTAGTGCATTCAAGAAGTTTGAATCCCATCCTTGACATTGTTAGCTAGACAGTAAAATGCGTCTTGTAGTAATTTTAATAAAAAAAATGTTCATGTTTGCATTGTCAAAAGGATCTAAACGGAGAGTTCACTATGCTGTAAGCATCACCACTTCCAGCCTTTTGTCATTTGGCCCTACAAGCCAGCACTTCGCACATCTCCTGGTAAAGCTTTGTCTGATGTTTGTAAGAGCAACAAGTTGTCTTTTGATGCCAGTGGTGGTCAATGCTAACACTAAGGAAACGTTGCTCAGGTATAGATGGGCTGCATGCATGCATGGCCTTGTCGTCCAGTCTTCTTTTTTAGGTTCACCTATAGCCAATACTTTGTATATTTTTTGCATCGGTTACATTGTATTGGTAACGTCTTTATTGACCTGCTCTAATGCTGCACATTGATGTGTAAAGCTTTTTTAATGTAGTGTCCAATGTGGATCTGAACACAAGTGTCCAGTTTTTGTTCCTGCAATCTCATATACTAATCTTTGCCTTGTTTTCTTGCTTCCTGACAGCAGTACAAGTTTTTACATGGACAGTTAACACGAAGTTATTGACGACATGCATGGCTGAAACACGGTGATATGATTTTAAAAATTCCTGTGATATGATGCAAGTGATAGTATACTGTTGAATTTTCAGATCTAGTCATGTGCCAGCAAGGCCTGCTGTACTTCTGGTGTATTCTATGTTGTATTTTCAAATAAAGATGTTGCATTCTGAAGTTAACCTTATACTGCCTGTGGAACTGTCAATTTATACTCAGATTATTTATACAAGCTAACGGTGCCTCCTCCTCAGGCGTTAAAATTGTGTTTTGAACTGTATTTTTGAGAACATTACCGTTACATATTTGCTCAAAAGGTGCCGCACGGGGAGTTTCATTTCGTCAGAAATCCCAAGGGATACAGTATACTAGTATCATGGTAGCCCTTCGTTGGCTGAAATACAACGATTTAAGTGATTTTAATGAAAGTAAACTTTTGATACCACATTCAGTTGAGCGTTCCTTTTTTTTTTCAGAGAATTTCATGTGGGCCCCGCTCTTTACATGGTCCGACGAGCCGGGTGCGGCCTAGCAACGGGGAGGCGCCACCTTGGGTTTTGTTCCAGAAAGGCCAAATCTCCGCATGCAGCGAGTCGGCTGCCGCCGAACAACAGAGGTGCGTCATTTCCTTCTTTTGCGGTTCTCTCTGCTTGCGCCTCTTCTTTCTTGCGCGCTTCTTTTCGCGGTCGGATTAAGCAGCCGACAACCATGCCCGGAGAAACGTGTGCCCTCGCGGAGGACGCCACTCGGCCAGTCCTTTTTGGACATTGTCTTTACACGTGGTTGCGCTTCGAAATAGTTCACCTGTCCACCTCGTGTAGTTTCCACAGGAAAGGGTGTCCCTGTGTCTCTCTCAGCCTAAGCAAAATAAAAGAAAAAACTGCGTTTTGCTGGCAACTTACGCAAGCCGTAACATCTCATCGACTGCAATGATATCTAGTAAAAAAAATTCTCTAGCTATCACAAAGCACAATAAGGAGGAGTGCGGGAGTACAGATCTCCACTTACGAATGGCATAGCAAGTGACAGACGCATACTGTTTTTGGGTACAATTGTGTAGCTGTTAGCAGTAAATGAAGCAAATTTAAGCTTTGCTTATGAACAACGGCAAGTGTTCAGGCCCTTTACCCGTGCTGTGTTTTTCTCCTGCGCATGCATTGCCTTTACTGTGTGGATTGTACCAAGGGTATCATTCAGCATGCAAAAATTAAAAAGTAGAATCAGTGAGCTGAAATTCATTTTTTTTTTCATTTTCGCGTGCTAGATGATACCTTAGGAACAATCCACCGAGTAAACACAAGCGCATGTGCAGGAGGATAAAAATCGCAACAGCGCGAGCCAAAGGTCTGAACACCTGTCGTTGGCAAAACGAAAATTTGCCTCATTTATTGATTAGCAGCTACAGAACTGTAGCCCAAAAGAATATGAGTCTGTCACTTACAATATACTATTTAAAAGTAAAGAAATTTCTCTGGCTCCCGCGGTCACCTTTGTTGTACTTTTTAGGGTAGTAGGCTGCATTTTGTCTTAATATTTTTTAGGTCAAACAAGAGATGTTGCGGTATGCGTAAGGTCTGGGTTGCCTGCAAAACGCAATGTTTCTTTTTTTTTTCTTTTTTTTACTTAGGTTCAGAGAGACACAAGGACACCCTTTGTCCCGAAAACCGCACGAGGTGGACACGTGAACTATTTCGAAGTGCAAGCGCTTGTAAAGGCAGCGTCCGGAAAGGACTGCTGCCGGAAAGGACTGCGGAAAGGAGAAATGTGAGCCTCCGCGAAGGCTCACATTTCTCCGCGCACGGTTGTAGTCTGCTTAATCCGGCCGCGGAAAGAAGCGCGCAAGAAAGAAGAGGCGCAAGCAGAAAGAAGCGCGAAAGGAGGAAGAGACGCACCTTTGTTGCTAGGCGACAACTGCCTGGGCGGAGCATGCGCAGAACGGGCTTTTATGAAACATACCGCAGAAAGAAGCCCGAAAGAAAGAAGAGCCGCGTCCCCGTTGCTAGGCGACACCGGCTCTATATACGGAGCATGCGCAGCACGGTGTCCATCTAGGACCTCCTGCAAGCCGCTTTGTGTGAACATTTTAATCGTTCAACCGGTATATTGTAAAAGTAACCTTTATATTTAGGCAAAGGCACTCAATACTGTATGCCTATACTAGAGGTTAAAGTGTTGTAACCTCTACTTGAGGTGCACGCTTTCTTACCTTTAATAGAAGTTAAATTTGTAAAGGTTGATTTGTAACTTATAAGTTAAAGGTGCACAAATCTGTGAGAATATACCCCTTTAGTAAACGTTACCGTGCTAAGAGTGTATGGCAACAGTGACATTTATGGTGAATGATGAAACAGGGATGTATATATATCTCAACAGATATAGAAGTGGTGAATCGTTGGCTCTCGCATTGCTTAAGAGGCTGGCACAAAACGTTGTCGTAACCATTTTGTTCGATGTAAAAAAAAGAAAACAAAGATATCGATGGAAGTACAGGACTGGAGGCAACACTGAGGACACTTTCAATGAGAAAAAGCTTGCTTTCATTTTCCTAAAACGGGTGGGCCTTTTTTTTTTAGACAACCTCCGAGCCACATTTTTCCTCGTCTTGTGGGCCCGACTGCCCAGGAAGCACAATACCCTTCTAGCTGGAACAATTTATGTTCGTGCTGGAACAACTTCAATAAAATGAGTAAAAGCCATATATTTATTGGATAACAAAAACAACACGAAGAGCCATACTCCTGCTTCTGTTGAAATTGTCTATTGGAAGGATAGAAACAAAAAAACATAAAACTATGTGATGTATTAGGAAGGTTTCGGTCACATCGTAAATCATGAAAGCTGTCTCTCTATAGCGCGTGCTTCCAGATTGCGATGCACGCTATTTCGTTTCTACTGCGCGCGTTGTTTTTGTTTTAGTTGTGGTGTGACGTCAATGCGAGTGTTAATTCAAGTGCCAGCTTCGAATCTTACGTCCTCATGTAGAACCTCGGTTAGCCTGAATTGACGGTTTGCAAAATAGTGAGCGCCACCTGGCGCACAACAGGCAAAGCTGCAGTGCTCTGCGTGCGAGAGTATATGGTTAGAGAGCGAGTTTCGTTTCTCGGCTGCTGCCTGGCCTCTGCCGCGGCAACCGCGTGTGTTCATGACGTCAAAAATAATTGAAGACGCCGTCACTCCGTTCCAGTTTTCGCGCATGTCATAGACCTCCGACTTCTCGAAGCGTACCACACAAACTGATCGCGTGTGGAAACATCTGCTTTGTATAACTGCCACTATTCTCCAGGCTCATCGAGGCTCGGCACTGAATGACAATTACGTTAAAGATATCGTATATTTGGGGCTGCTGATGCCAGCACGGGACTGACGCGTGCGAAATACACTCCCTCAACAAAGAGCAGAGTGCGCGTCGTCGAAACACGCTGCCGATGTGTCGCCGAGTGTCCACACTTGGTTTCGCAGACTGGCCGCGCGCAGCGACCACCGTGCAAGGCGGCTAGCCTTATTTGCCCTTTGCTGCCGACAGAGTATAGACAACCAACTCTGCGTTCATTTAACCGCGACATAATTGTCCAGACGCTAAAATACTCATGAAAATAAACACTTTATGGCCAGCTCCGTTTTCATTACAAGCGCCGTCGGCTGCTGCTTCGACAACTGGGAGCTAGGCCTGCCGGCTCGAGCGTTCGGCGGCTGCCGACAAAGTGAGCGCGCCGAGTGGGATGTTCCGCTTAGGAGAGTTTATCCTACTAATATGGCCCATCTGGAACAAAGCAAAGCTTCACGGAGCTGTTTGACTTGTTACGACGGTCCTTTTTTCGCGCACGGCAAATACGGGAATGTCTCAAACGACGCGCCGTTTTCTCGACGCACTAATTGCCATCGATGAAGACGGTAGGCCTCGCTCGCTGGCCGTGGGTGTCGCCGGTTACGAAGAAGCTTCTGCTAGGAAGTGAAGGCATAGTTTTTTGCTAGCTCTTTACCTCATGCATCAGTATTAAAAGGCTAAATAGGAAATACATTTGCCTATCTGTACACCGTCGGCAGAAAAGAGCAAACCAGCCGAACTCCGTCGCGGTGGTCGCTCCGCGCTGCCCGTCGGTCACACCAACTGCCCTCGAATGGTGTGTTTCGATCACTTCAGTGGCGTAGTACTAGGCGCTGATTGTCATATGAGACGCACTTTCGACGTCACTTTATAATATTTAGTATAATAACGTGTCAGCGACAACTGAGTGACACCACGGAGCGTTCGCAAGCGCTGTCCGTCCCCGTCCATCTTGAACTTTCCCTATTCCGGCAAAATGCGGCTGCGTTTAAGGGTGTCTCGAAGCTTGCAGGCCGAAATAACTTCGCAGCTCTGGCATATGACAATTCAGTAGCAGATGATAGCGCGATGAGAACCGGCTCTGCGAGGAGCGAGCAAGTTGTGTGCTGTGATGGCATCTCCGGCCGTCGCTTATCCATGCTGCTTTCCTCGCCGGATAGCTCTTCTCGGACGGAAACCGAAATAAACTCGTGCTCCGTTTGCTAGTGAAACACTTTGTGCACAATACGCATCACAACGAGCCGTCCTTTTCACGAGAATACCGCGATCAAAACCACCACAAACCGTCGTCTCAAGGCGCGCTATAGCTGCGTTGGTTGTTCGTCTGCTTCTCGTACCTAACCATGTAGAGGGCGCTCGTGACAGCCGTGTTCGCGCATGCGCAATAGTATTTTTGCAAACCGTCAATTGGGTTTGCAACATTTGTCTTCTGCTTCAGTTACAGCAGACGAAGGTTGCGAAAAATGACGTTATGGGTTGCGTACTTCTCTGCTACGGATGTATACTTATGCAACACACGGGGTGACCATAAAGATGTAAATTAGCTGAATATTCCTGGAGCAAATTTATGCAAAGGTGCAGTACACAAACCGATGAGATAATAATGAAGTGCGCACGCTATCGGCTTGTCAAATACTGGAGTTTGCCAAAACATAAATAACTAAGAGTTATTGTAAATGCACTTATCGCATATCAGGTGAAGCTTGTATTATCGGCGAGTCACGAGACCAATCACGAGGCCGTTCATTACTTAAGACTACGACACTCATCATTATTATGTCGAGGAAACGCATAAACACAAAACGTAAAGGGAACATAAGAAAGGCCAGCAGATGTCTCCTGCAGGGGACCCCAAGACGACCCGCTTGAAAGGACAGACGGTGAAGATAGAGAAGAAAAATAGGCAGACGGTGAAAGACAGACGGTGAAAAATTGAGAAGCGAGCACAACCCACCGCATCGCATCACAAACACACACACAGAATGGGATCATCATAGGCAAGCGTCTTTTGCCCGAGCTTGGAGCTTCAGCGTATTGATTGCTTGCCACGGATTAGGGGCCACGATACCTAGACAACTACGGTAACATTATGTTTGGTCATTAGTTAGATAACAAAAATGGCTGCGGCTTAGGTAAGGTTAAGCCCAAGATGCGAAGCATACTAGCCTTTATTTTAGTTGTTGAACCACTGTTTAGCCTGGTGAACTGCTGTTGCTTGGCTATATTTGGTTCGGCTAGACGAAGAAACAACTCATGCATTACTTCTTCGCCTTCAAGAGTGGAACGCGACAGCGTTCCCGTCGACCCGCCAAGGGGTGTAAGACAATGGGCTACAGGGCAGCGACTACGCGTCCCGCATTGGACGCGGTGAGCGTCGAGCAAAGCAGCGTTCGGCGCGGCAACGAAATGTGCGCCTGAGCAAGAGACGCACGCCTTAGAAACAGCGCGTTTCTAAGGCAACACCGCATTCACTAGAGGCGCTTTTGTACCGCTTTGAAGCGTTGTACTCGTGGCTCAGTGGTAGCGTCTCCGTCCCACACTCCGGAGACCCTGGTTCGATTCCCACCCAGCCCGTCTTGCAAGAGTTGAGCCAAAGCCACTTCTCCTCTGTCGTGACGTCACGGTGTCACGTGATTTCATGGTCACCGCCGCGCCTGAGGAGCTGGGTTGAGCCCTCGTAATATGCTTCGCATAATAACGGGAACCCACTCACCGTCCCCCTTAAGCTACCCTCAAAAATTATTTTATCCGTACCACGAATGAGCGTAACCGATTATGTCGTTTCATCAGCTTAGCCCCACGGACAGAAAACCGCTGCACGTCTGCGATCGATGTGAGGAAACAAAGATAAATGCTAGTTCCAAGTGAGCGCCGAAACTCGGCCGTCACTGCAAGCGAGCACTACACCGCAAAGCACAGCGAACACAGTTCGCGGATGCAACCGTGCGTCAGTGCTAGGACAGCGCGAGATGGACGGCGAGCAGCGTTCGGTTAGAGTGCACAGCGGGTCGTGCGCAAAACTCCCAAACTCGCGTAAGCTCGCGGCAAGCCAGCTCCAATTACTCCTCCGTGCCGCGGCCGCAAAACATGACCCCGACGGGGCACGGGTTTCGGCCCAGGGCATGTTAGCGCAGTGGGAGAAGGGGCGCGGCCGGACACGGCGGTGCCCTTTGGTGAGAGTCCATTCGTTCTCCCACTCTCTGTGCCGCCCGCTAAGGCCTCCTATCGAAATCGCTAAAGGGTCTCATTAGTGCCCCGTGCGGTTTCTTCGAGAAACGAAAATTCAACTACCGCTTTTGGACAACGAGATTCAGCGGGTTATGCGACTTTGGTGAAACGAATGCCGATTCCTCTTCGACCATGCGCTATACGTTGACAAAACGAGTGACGTTTCCATCGATTAAAATCAGGATCAGTTTCTGAATATGTGTAGCGTCCGCCACTCATGCCACTATATACTATTAGAACTAGACGTTTAATAAGATATCTGACGACACCTAACCGCTTCTTATGAGTTGTGAATGCCAAAGCATTAACGCACGGTTCAACGTCGCCGAACAATCCTTCAAATAATGAACTCCTCGCAGGCAAGCGAGAGCGTTGAGGCGCTTCGCCGCGCCTCCTAGATTACAGAAGGCCGGTGCACCTCGATCCGTGACGTCATGCTGCCTTGCCCGAATGGCATAGAAACTAGTGGGTACGCTCCCGAGTAGGCCCCCGAGATTTTGGCGTCACCGCTTTCGTCACGCCAGGCTTGACAATGGAAATCTCGGTATAAGTAGCTTGACGTTATAAAGCAGAGTCTACAGGACTGCTACCTAGGAGGCGCTAGTTTAGCCCAGTGGGTAAGACACTCGGTTTCTGAGCGCGGGTCGTAGGCTTGGAACTCACTGCCACCAATGTCTGTCGTTTCGAATCTATTCTGCTTTTTCATACATTCATTTCTTTATAGCGATTATTGAGGGGAAGTTAAAACTCAGGCGAGAGTTTCGGCGGACAAGAAGCGCGCAGATAACATGGGCTTCCTACAGCTTTGCGTGAGTGCATAAAGCGTCGAAACACCCCTACGCGCACGCACGGACGCACGCACACAATTAATTCACAACCTTACAAAGCTGACAACGACAATGTCGAAAGCCTAGTGGTTACTTATTTACTGAATTAAAACGTGGAAATCATACATATATATATATATATATATATATATATATATATATATATATATATATATATATATATATATATATATATATATATATATATATATTTATATATATATATATAGTAAGAACATAACCAAGATCGTAGGGCAATCAAAATATCTACAGAACACAGTTCTATACACAAACGAACATATGGATAAAAAGACGAAGGCAAGTCACACCGCAATCAGTTGCCGCGACACAAATAACACCCAATATTGAAAAGCTGCATTGCGCACTGGCAAGGTAACGTCAGACTATATTCAGAAATTTTAATCGGTGGCTCGGTAAAAAGAAAACAAGAACACGTATAGTCTGTGGGCTTAAACCTTTCCCATATATCGGGTAATGCCTCTATGTGCTGAAGGTGTCTTTTTGGTATTCCTGGGATTATCACAAATACCCAACCGAGGGCTTTAAGAAGAATGTGCTTTATAGCTAGAGGCCTGCAGTGGCCGCCGGATAAAGGCGCAGCGGAGGTGGGGGGCGAGCACGGCAGGAGCAAGTAAGTGTCGTTCGTCTGCCGCCACACTAAGACACCAAGCTGGCTACACATCATTCTTTCCGATGGTATTGCTTAAAAGTCACTAGTGCAGTACTTCAAGTGCACCGGCTTAAGAGACCGTTTAAGGAGTCCTTGTATAAGGTTTCCCTCCCACACGTACTCAGTGCTTCCTCTCTCCCTTTCTTACTCTTTCTATTCCTCTTTCCCCCTGCCCAGTGTAGGGCAGCAAACCGGATGCTGTTCTGGTTGACCTCCCTGCCTTTCCTATCCTTGTTTTTTCTCTCTCTCTCAGGACAGAGTTATGCTGAGCCAAGAAGGTTGAGGCAGACACTGACAGTCGGAATCGGAGCGTCGTTTACCAGTCGTTGCTTTCTTTTTTGTGTGCTTAATACAGGTTGGGAATTTTTTAATGGGTGACGTGACGTTCGCGGGACCTTTCCGTAGCAAAGTAACAAATCGGCCGAGTCTTTTTTTTCTAGAATATTGTGTTTCGCGAGGAAGCGCCATAAAGTGAGCGTCTGTTTTATTTGTAGAATTTTTTTTGATGCCCACGAGTCGGCCAAATTGCAAGCGGTTTGGTAAGAGTGTGACCTCGCACATATTTCCGGGTGTCTGATTGCGCCAAGCCCCAAACTCCGACTATTCTCGAAATAAGTTGACTGTTCTGTCGTCAACAGTCATGTTCTTATTCGTCTGGTGTTTTGAATCTACGAGGACCCGTCTGCGACGCACCCTGATGCTTCATATGCTTTCGTGAAAGACGAACGAAAAAAAAAAAAACGAAGCGGCGACTTAACCAGCAATGGACAAACACGGCCGTCAAACACGACGACGCAATACGTTGCGCCATAAGAAATGTGTTCAGAGGCGACGATGTACCAAAAGACGTCAAGGACTAGCGCTCTCACCGCTTTAATCTCATGCAGCTACAGCTTAAGACAGCTCGTTAATATTTTCACGCTCAAGCGCTCAACGCTGCCGCCCTGGCCAATATCGTTGGGGACATAACTTTCTTTCTCTACGTACGGCTATTCTTATGTTTGTATTGTTCGTTTTTTTTAAAAATTTTTTTCAGTCTTGCACATCTCGTGTGTGCGCCCTCTTTCCATGACAAGAAACATAACGTCCACAGAGGGGCAAAAAAAAAATGAAAACCGATGACCTAGAGGATTAGAGGACGACGTTATATACGAGGAACAGTCGGCGGCGGCATTTGGAATTCTGCCCACTCAACGAGAACGCTTTCTAGAGAGGCCCGGTGCTTGGATTCATTAAAAAGTCGTAAACCGCCCAGTTTTCCAACAAGCTGCGCCGAAACAAAACTGCGCAACCTGCTCTCTTCCCACTTCTCCTGGCCACTTACTCCGGCGGCGTATATGGACTCTAAGTGCCCTGCAGGTCGAAGTGTTCCTTCCTCTATTTCGTTTCACCCCTCCGTGCCTGCATTATCACTCGTTTTTACCATCGGTTCTCTTGTACATTGCGCGATTCGTTCCCTTCCGCGGCCGTATCTACGTGCGCTTTCGTGTTTGGACGCTCTAAGCGAACTTAATCTCTCGTTTAGAGATTGCAGACCGGTTGAACATCGCGGGAAACTAGATTTTCCGCCGCGGGGGCTGACGATTAACAGGAAGTGGTGCCGCAATGGCAATGTCCATATATATATATATATATATATATATATATATATATATATATATATATATATATATATATATATATATATAGTTTGAAACCTGCTGGAGCTTGACGCCGCGACTCCGGCAGGTGCGATGCTTTCAGGTAGCGGACGCGGGTTTATTGGTCAGCTCCGTGCTCACAAAGGTTTACGTTCTTCGTGGCGCCGTCGGTCAACAAGGTCTTCCACTTCAGACTGAAGGCCGTGCGCCACTTCGCGCGCCCTTCTGTGGCGCTCGCTAATATTCACAGGCTTACCTGCTGTACGCATGCATAAATACCCAAGAATATGGACGGGGTAACAGCTCCCGCCGCATCGCAACTGGTAGTGCAACGCGCACGTAATGCGAAGGTTGTGGGTTCCCGTGCCACCGGCGGCAAGTTGTTTTAGTGTGCAAAATAGATAGATAGATAGATAGATAGATAGATAGATAGATAGATAGATAGATAGATAGATAGATAGATAGATAGATAGATAGATTAGATAGATAGATAGATAGATAGATAGATAGATAGATAGATAGATAGATAGATAGATAGATAGATAGATAGATAGATAGATAGATAGATAGATAGATAGATAGATAGATAGATAGATAGATAGATAGATAGATAGATAGATAGATAGATAGATAGATAGATAGATAGATAGATAGATAGATAGATAGATAGATAGATAGATAGATACGGGCGGGTGGACGGATGGATGGATGGATGGGTGACAAAAATAAAACGGAGCAATGACGTGTTGATACGTTTACGCTCTCAGCACGGTTACAGACCTGACAGCATGCGCCTTTGGTAGCACGCTTCCTGGGAGTTGTAAAAAAGTTGTATTGGCATGTCTAGCCCTTGCTGCTTTTGCGTTTCCATCTACTGCAAGTGCGTCCAGACAGCTGACGCGTAATGAGGGTACATCGCATGAACGCTGGGGTAATACTCAAGTGTGATGACACCTTACATGTGGACTCGCAAGCTTATGTTTTTCGATGGTACTGAATTCCAGGAGCCTTTGACAATTTCTCAGTCACATTTCTGGTTTTCAAGCTGACGCCTAGTGCGTGGCAATAGGCGCTATGCTGCGACCCCTTTGCGCAACTGAAACTAGACGGCGTCACAAGTCAGATGCGTGCCTCAGGCTATTAGTCGTCTTGTGCGAAGCCCAAATGTATACGCATACTCGTGCCCGCGCGCAGTGTCTGCTTCTTGCAAACACATGCAGTCAGCGGCGTTTGCTGAGAAAACATGGCAGATCGGAAGCAAAGTAACGCCAGTGCAGGACGTCCACTGTCGAGTAGACGCGAACAATATTAGAAACAAAATAAAAACAAATGAATTGCAGAGTTTTATGTTACATAACCGCGATTTGATTATGAGCCACGCCGTATCGGGGGTCTGAGGAGTAACTTTGTCCACTTGGAGTTTCTTCCCCACGCATAGATTGTACAGTACACGCGAGTGTTTTTGCATTCCGCCCCCATCGGCGTATCCAGCTTTTCTGGACACAAGGGTTTAGTTCGCGTGAATGCCACCACGTGGCGTACTCACCTTAAACTTTTCAAACTTCCCGCGGTGACGCGTGATGACGTCAACCAAACAAAAATAAAAAAAGTAAAAGCTATCTCTGCGCATTGAACTTCGCCACAATGCTTGTCCCGCCGGCGTTATCAGTGTTCTTGATCAAGCGTATTCGCTCGTCGCCTGGAAATTACTCGTCATCCAGCGTTTACTCGCGACGAGCAATTGTTGATTCTGGGCTTTTGATTCGGTCCTTTTTTTCTCTTTTCCTTTTCTTTTTCTTTTTTTTAATTCTACGGAGTAAAGAAGCTAGCCTAACCGTCAGAAGCACTTCGGGGCAGCCTTTCTTCAATCGGCATGCATTGTTAAGGTCGGAACATCGCACAGCGCCTACTAGAGACGCCGTCGTAGATGGATTTTGATTTTCCCTTATCGAATTCGTTAAGGTGCACACAATTATTTCACTAGCGACTTTGCAATGCGCACTCATGGGCTATCGTCGAAGCTGCAAATCTAGATGTGCTTAAGTATTAAGACATATACATGGATATGTTGGTTTTTCACCTTGACACAAAAGTCACGAAACAAGAGTTGAGCAAACTGTCCCTGTGTCTCACAGGGTGTGTGAGAGGGGGCTAGTTGGTATTTCATGCTAAAGTGACTAGCGCAAGAGTGGACACGGGACACTAAAGAGGTGACAGGGATAAGCGCAAACTTCCAACTGGGCGCTTGTCCTTGTAGCGTCTTTAGTGTCCCCTGTCCACTCTTGCGCTAGTCACTTCATGTCGTCATCCGTTAGCATGCTATGGCCGAAGCTGCTCGCAATATTACGTCACATTTACTGGCCACCAGGCCAGGTACACCCTTGGGTACGACATATACAATACTTGCAGTTAGCTTGCAAAGTAGTCTCCTATGGCGGTTATCCACGTGCGTGAAGCAAGAACGCTATTTAAAATTATTGTGCAGTAATATATGCGGGATTTGGATTTGTATGTTCTCCACATTCGCTACCATGTTGCCGTTCCGCCTTTATTATATAGCCGCAATGTAGACTAGCAGCTATCGAACGCCATAAAGGCTATCCACATAATCAACCCTTAATGACCATTGGTTATCTTCCCTCCTCATTACATGTCCTGCCCATGCCAATTTCTTTTTCTTGATTTCAACTAAGATGTAATTAACTCGCGTTTGTTCCCTCACCCAATCTGCTCTTTTCGTATCCCTTAACGTTACACCCATCATTCTTCTTTCAATAGCTCGTTGCCTCGTCCATAATTTAAGTAGAATCCTTTTCGTAAGCCTCCAAGTTTCTGCCCCGTAGGTGAGTACTGGTAAGACACAGCTATTATACATGGACTGGATTCCAAGGGAAGGGAAGCGTAGCAGGGGGCGGCAGAAAGTTAGGTGGGTGGATGAGATTAAGAAGTTTGCAGGGACGACAGCGCCACAATTAGTAGATGACTGGGGTTGTTGGAGAAGTATGGGAGAGGTCTTTGCCCTGCAGTGGGCGTAACCAGGCTGATGATGATGATGATGATGTGATGATGATGATGATGACATATCCAAAGACCTCGCGCGCAACTCCTGACACTTAATTGTATTCAAGAGTTGTGCGACTGCCCAGGACATCCTTAACGAATGTTATATAACGCACTATGAGGATTTACTTGCCAAAACCACGATTTCCTTATGAGGCACGCCATAGTGGACGATTCGGGAATAATTTAGACCACTTGGGATTTTTAACGTGCGCCTAACCCTAAGTATGCGGGTTTTCGCATTTCACACCCATTGAAATACGGCTGCCGTGGTTAAGATTCGATCCTGAGACCTCGTGATTAGCAGCCGAACCCAATAAAAGCTAAGCAACTACGGAGGGAAAGGAATGTTGGCAGTAGGAGGAAGGTGACAGGCGGCACGTGAGACAATATGTTCCCATCCTCATTGCGAGAGAATGGGTACCATCTGTCCAAGAATGCACTGTATTCAATGTGATGGAGTCCGCGTCCAATATTTCAGACCCGAATCATACTGTAATTACTGACGACCAGGCATCTCGCTAATACGTGCAGTCGTTTGACAGCTGCCGAGCGCTGGCGTCGGCCACAGGACCTACTTGACCTTTCTTCAACACTTGCCGACATTCTCGCCTTATTTCGCACCATTGCGTTTCAGCTGAACTGCTTCAACAGCCGATTTATTTGTGCCAGAATTTGGCCACCCTGTCAACGTTATGGTTTCTTATTTTTAAGTCATCTTTCATATTTAGGCTAAGGCTGTCGTGAAATTTCCAGCGGTTTCACCATTCCCAAAATTAGCGCATTTTTGTCGGCCTAGCTCTGTTAATATTTTGGAGGATTTTTAATAGACGTGGAAACCATTGCATGGCCCCCTGACCAAGCTGCTCAAAAAGTCATTTTATATCCCTGAGGTCTTGTGCAAGCTTCCGCCTTCTTGCCGTTCATCAACCTCCTGATTTCCCTGTCACCTGTATTCAATTTTGACGACTCCATTCCCACGGAAGTTGGCGACGATATGTCCATGGGATTAAAGCCATTTAAATCAATTCTACTGTGGATACGACAGCCGCTTTTGCTCACTGTGGATGAAAATGTTGGGCTAATGAGCGCCATTCTGAAGCATCTAAATTGATAGTCACAAAATTATGCGTATCCCACGTATGTGCGAATTGATGTAAGCAAAGCTTTCTGTGTTTGTTGTCATTGTTAAACGTAATCTCCACAGAGTAGTCAGGCACCCTCTAATGAAATGATGTCAATGTTTGCCTGATTATGCCCTCCATTGTGATGCAAATAAACGTAACTCCAACTCATTTTCTCAGAAATAAACGCTGAATGAAACGCTGACGTCATCCTGAACAAGATCAACAAGCGCCCTAGTGCTCGATCTTACGATGCCCCTATTTGTAAGCTTATATTCGTGATTTAGTTATATGGGGGGGGGGGGGGGGCAAAGGCGATGTGTTCTTATACCGTAGAAACATCCTTCGGATGTCTCTGATGTGCTCGTTTTTATTCTCAAGTACCCAATGAAAACTGTCATTGCTGCAACTTCATGGTGTCCTGGTGGCAGGCCACCATGGCATGTCGCGCAAGTATGACCACGCTGATTCATTTGGATTGGCATATACTATTTGGTGCGTCATACATCTCCACATTCATTTTTCAAGCTATACCAGAGCTTGAAAAGGGCGGCCAACTCACTACGTGCCTTTCCTCTGTTTACTTCCGCAAAGTGTGTGTCTATCGCTGTGGTTACCAAATACGCCCAGCGGTATGCTACCACTCAAGCCTCGGCTGAGCAACTGAAGTCGCAGGCTTTTTTCAACACGGCGTCGACGTTCAATATGGCTATCCTCAATTACTTTTCGCGGACTTCGCTCACCGCCTTCTTTCCAATGTCATCTCCTATACTACTCGCTCCTGCAGGACACAACACAAACACGCAACGACCTTAATGAAGTATAAATAACACGCTAGTTGAAATGCTGTCGATGTATATTTCCGCTGAGCACCGGGATTGGAGCATGGTCCTGTCTATGGTGACATTATCGGTCTACACAGTCGCTCAACAACACCGCTCGTTACTCATCACTTTTTTTTTGCCGACAAGAGTATAGCGTATCTCCTCTGAATGTACTTTTGGCTTTAAATGGGACCTTGCACGCCCGCTTATTCTGTTACGTTGACGGCGACCGTTGTCGTCAGGCTGCCGCCTAATTCTGAGCGTCGCAGTCACCAGAGTGCACAGAAAGCTGTCTTCCCAAACAAACCACCGGGATTGGAGCCCATCTCCCAAATGCAGCATCTTGCATTTGGGAGATGGGCACTCTAACCATTACGCTACTACCAGCCTGTACAAATTTCCGTTTCCCTGCCTTCCCACTTCTCGTTTTTGCCGCAGACGCAGGAATAACGGATGCACAAACGAAAAAAAAGTAAAGATTGCTTGAGCCGCCGGTGACGCATGACTTTAACTTTGGCAGGTTACCCTCATTGGAGCGCATGTAGGCTTGCGGCTTCGTGCAGATGGTGGGTCGCCTTAGCTTTATTGTAAATTTGCTTTCACCAACTCTTTTCAGCTAGAACTGAAACGCCGGACAAAAAGGAGACCTACCGTTGAATATTTTCCTTGTTTTCTAGGTTTAAATAAAAAACGCTCATTAACACAAATAGTGATTTTTCTAAGAAATGGCATAAGGATACTATATTTCAAGGTCATGTTTTGCCAATACGGCCCGGCACCACGTATCGACGAAAGGGCATCACAGTGCCTATGCACGCGGCAGGTTACTGAATGAAGAAAACAGGAAACGACTGTTTTTCAGTTCTCGCAACATATTGTACACAGAACACAAGGCACCCACCACCATGACATTCTTTTTTTTTTGACAACAGCGATACACAATGCCGGACTGATATACTTCCTAAAGGGGTCTCATTTCATTTTTCATCGCAGAACCGCAAGCACAGTTGCGTCGCGCGTGCTTGCAGCCACGTACTGTAACCGTGCTCCTTTTCCTCTAACAATAAGGCCGCCGGCGGCTTCAAGCGCTCCCGTGGGTGGCGGATTGGACTGTCACTCCAGAAATTTAAATACATAACCTCTTTGCATAGAAGCGACGGCAGGATTGTTAACATCATTGCTCTCCAGCCTGATCTTGATGGGCTAACTCATTGGTGCGGTAGGGCAGATGGTAATTAACGCAGACACAACTATACATCTCAAGTTTACTTCCGCTGCTAAGGCAATTCCTAATGCCCACACATTTAATAATACTATCATTGAAACTTCAGCGTCGGTAAAATACCGCGGTGTAAATTTTAGCTCGTATTTATCCTGGAGCACTCATATTAAACTGATTACTACCAAACACTTAAAAAAACTTGGTCTTCTTAGACGCCGACTACACCAAGCCAACCAGGACACAAAACTACACGCATTCATCATGCTAATCAGGCCTGTGATAGAATACGCATCCGTGATCTGAAACCGTCATTATACCTATCTTGTTAACATGTTGGTGTTGCAGCGGTGGCGTAGAGTGTTGCAGCGGTGGCGTAGAGGTAGAACACCCGCCTCGCGTGCAAGAGGTCCGTGGTTCGAATCCCGGTGCCGGCAATTTTCCACCGGGTATAAAAAAAAAAGAAATCCGCGTGCTGATAAAATTGCATAAACAGGCCTGGAGTGTGGCCTGATCCCGGTGACCAGAACCGGTAACGCACTCCCTCACCAGAGCAGGATTGGCCACCCTGGTGCAGTACTTGGCCACAACCTCCTATATGAACAACACAACCAAACCCCGGCCCTCAGTCCCCAGCAGCTGCGAAGCAACTGACCACGGCGGCGGTCAGACCTGCGACGCTGCAGAGGGTGCTAAGAATCACTGGCTCCGGACAGGCCGCCATTGGAATATGAACCTGGCAACGTTTAACGCTAGAACGTTATCTAGTGAGGCGAGTCTAGCAGTGCTATTGGAGGAATTAGAAGGCAGTAAATGGGATATAATAGGGCTCAGCGAAGTTAGGAGGCCGAAAGAAGCATATACAGTGCTAAAAAGCGGGCACGTCCTGTGCTACCGGGGCTTAGCAGAGAGAAGGGAACTAGGCGTCGGATTCCTGATTAATAAGAATATAGCTGGTAACATACAGGAATTCTATAGCATTAACGAGAGGGTGGCAGGTCTTGTTGTGAAACTTAATAAGAGGTACAAAATGAAGATTGTACAGGTCTACGCTCCTACATCCAGTCATGATGACCAGGAAGTCGAAAGCTTCTATGAAGACGTGGAATCGGCGATGGGTAGAGTGAAAACTAAATACACTATACTAATGGGTGACTTTAATGCCAAGGTAGGCAAAAAGCAGGCTGGAGACAAAGCAGTGGGGGAATATGGCATAGGCACTAGAAATATCAGGGGGGAGTTATTGGTAGAGTTTGCGGAACAGAATAATATGAGGATAATGAATACCTTCTTCCGCAAACGGGATAGCCGAAAGTGGACGTGGAGGGGCCCGAACGGCGAGACTAGAAATGAAATAGACTTCATACTCTGCGCTAACCCTGGCATCATAAAAGATGTGGACGTGCTCGGCAAGGTGCGCTGCAGTGACCACAGGATGGTAAGAACTCGAATTAGCCTAGACCTGAGAAGGGAAAGGAGGAAACTCGTACATAAGAAGCCGATCAATGAGTTAGCGGTTAGGGGGAAAATAGAGCAATTCCAGATCAAGCTACAGAACAGGTATTCGGCTTTAACTCAGGAAGAGGACCTTAGTGTTGAAGCAATGAACGACAATCTTGTGGACATCATTAAGGAGTGTGCAATGGAAGTCGGTGGTAACTCCGTTAGGCAGGATACTAGTAAACTATCGCAGGAGACGAAAGATCTGATCAAGAAACGCCAATGTATGAAAGCCTCTAACCCTACAGCTAGAATAGAACTGGCAGAACTTTCGAAGTTAATCAACAAGCATAAGACAACTGACATAAGGAAGTATAATATGGATAGAATTGAACATGCTCTCGGGAACGGAGGAAGCCTAAAAGCAGTGAAAAAGAAACTAGGAATTGGCAAGAATCAGATGTATGCGCTAAGAGACAAAGCCGGCAATATCATTACTAATATGGATGAGATAGTACAAGTGGCTGAGGAGTTCTATAGAGATTTGTACAGTACCAGTGCCACCCACGACGATAAAGGAAGAGAAAATAGTCTAGAGGAATTCGAAATCCCACAGGTAACGCCGGAAGAAGTAAAGAAAGCCTTGGGAGATATGCAAAGGGGGAAGGCAGCTGGGGAGGATCAGGTAACAGCAGATTTGTTGAAGGATGGGGGACAGATTGTTCTAGAGAAACTGGCCACCCTGTATACACAATGCCTCATGACCTCGAGCGTACCGGAATCTTGGAAAAATGCTAACATAATCCTAATTCATAAGAAAGGGGACGCCAAAGACTTGAAAAATTATAGACCAATCAGCTTACTGTCCGTTGCCTACAAACTATTTACTAAGGTAATCGCAAATAGAATCAGAAACACCTTAGAGTTCTGTCAAGCAAAGGACCAGGCAGGATTCCGTAAAGGCTACTCAACAATAGATCATATTCACACTATCAATCAGGTGATAGAGAAATGTGCGGAATATAACCAACCATTATATATAGCTTTCATTGATTACGAGAAAGCATTTGATTCTGTCGAAACCTCAGCAGTCATGGAGGCATTACGGAATCAGGGTGTAGACGAGCCATATGTAAAAATACTGAAAAATATCTATAGCGGCTCCACAGCCACCATAGTACTCCATAAAGAAAGCAACAAAATCCCAATAAAGAAAGGCGTCAGGCAGGGAGATACGATCTCTCCAATGCTATTCACAGCGTGTTTACAGGAGGTATTCAGAGACCTGGATTGGGAAGAAATGGGGATAAAAGTTAATGGAGAATACCTTAGTAACTTGCGATTCGCTGATGATATTGCCTTGCTTAGTAACTCAGGGGACCAACTGCAATGCATGCTCACTGACCTGGAGAGGCAAAGCAGAAGAGTGGGTCTAAAAATTAATCTGCAGAAAACTAAAGTAATGGTTAACAGTCTCGGAAGAGAACAGCAGTTTACAATAGGCAGCGAGGCACTGGAAGTCGTAAGGGAATACATCTACTTAGGGCAGGTAGTGACGGCGGATCCGGATCATGAGACAGAAATAATCAGAAGAATAAGAATGGGCTGGGGTGCGTTTGGCAGGCATTCTCAGATCATGAACAGCAGGTTGCCATTATCCCTCAAGAGAAAAGTGTATAATAGCTGTGTCTTACCAGTACTCACCTACGGGGCAGAAACCTGGAGGCTTACGAAAAGGGTTCTGCTCAAATTGAGGACGACGCAACGAGCTATGGAAAGAAGAATGATAGGTGTAACGTTAAGGGATAAGAAAAGAGCAGATTGGGTCAGGGAACAAACGCGAGTTAATGACATCTTAGTTGAAATCAAGAAAAAGAAATGGGCATGGGCAGGACATGTAATGAGGAGGGAAGATAACCGATGGTCATTAAGGGTTACGGACTGGATTCCAAGGGAAGGGAAGCGTAGCAGGGGACGACAGAAAGTTATGTGGGCGGATGACATTAAGAAGTTTGCAGGGACGGCATGGCCACAATTAGTACATGACCGGGGTTGTTGGAGAAATATGGGAGAGGCCTTTGCCCTGCAGTGGGCGTAACCAGGCTGATGATGATGATGATGATGATGTTAACATGTTGAAATCTATACAAAACAAGGCTGCTCGATTCATCCGTTTCCGTTACTCTCGGTATCAAAGTGGAACAATACTGAAAATATCGCTCCATCTCCCGCCTCTGGTCATGCGCAGAAAACACAGCCGTTTATCTTTTTTCCATACTCTCTACCACAGCAACACACCATCCGCAAGTTCACATCTTCTCCCGGTGCCGCACACACCGGCTTGTGTAGATCACATGAAGAAGACTAACCCATTTTCGCTCGGACAGAACGATACAAATACTCACCTCTGGTCCTGGCTATTGAAGAGTGGAATTCGCTTCCTTCTAGCTTTGCGGCTATCGCTGGAACATCATCATTTCAAACAGCTCTTTGGTGATGCTTAGAAAATCCCACTGTACAATGATATGCGTTTTTTTTCGTTTTTTTTTTCATTGTGTGCGTGTGGGCCGTAACGTTCCGTGGAATATTAGATGACATGTTTTGTAACTTCTGAAGGTGCGATTTTTGTTTTGTTTTGTGGGCTTTGCTACATGTGCATTATTTCAGTACCTGTTCCTAGCCATTCTTTCCCCGGTCAACTTGTACCTGGCTTATTAACTTGTTCATTCCTGTCTTCAGCCGTTCATATTCTGTGTTGTATATTGTTAAGTTTTCTTTGATGAATCCCCCCCTACGTAACGCCCGCATTGGGCCTTTAGGTTATTGAAATAAAATACATATTGTTGGCTTGGATATGTTTGGCACGAGGCCCAAGTCGGTACCCTGTCTTGTAACGCGCTCTTTGGTTTTCGTCTCTGTCTGGAAGGGACGCGCACCGTAACATACTGCAATGGTGCTTGCGTTGAGCGTATGTAAGGTGAGAAACGCGGTTCCAAAATGTCTGTTCACTAACTTGTGCAGTAAACCCATGTTTATAGTATTCGCGCAATAGTAAGAGTCACGAGTATGGCAACCGTAACCGCAAGCCTCACGTTATAGTCGTAACTTGTCGCGACAGCGTAATTGAAATCCACTGACCCTGCCACTAAGAAATACGTGGCGAGGTATGGCTGATGAATAATTAATTGCGAAGATTGGTTTTCAGTAAACGTTTGTTACCAAGAACGGCGGGTGCTTATACTACCGTCAATGACGGCTGCTTGGCGGTGACTCCAATCATTTACTCGCCACATCACAGATCTACACTAGAATTCAACTGGTTTCACCAACTCTTGCTTATATTCTCTCGCCCCTAAACTGCGACTTTGCCTGCCACCCGACCTCCAGCTTTTCCTCTTTGTCCCCCGCTTCTTTCCCAATCTGCTGAGACGTGCTTCCACTGATGCTTGCTCTTCTTTTTTCTCAATAAATGAAGGCATTCATTCATTCATTCCTATGTTACTGCAGAAAATAGCGTGTCTTTATCTACATAACCACCCTCTCTCTCACCTGGACTCTCCAATCGCAAAACAAAGTTGCGGTGTTGCAAATGGCTGGGCGTCACATAAACAATTTTCTACGAATGGCCAGTAGCACGGCGGGCAATTTTCGGTGGGTGACGAGACAGTATATAAAACACCTTCTCTGCAATATCCACACTCAGTGCTCTGCTTCGTGAGCTACTATTAGCCGCTACTACGAAGTACGAAATGAAAGAAACCTAGCTGGGCTGGTCACGGACAGCTCTTTTTCGATTCGTGATGCGTCGATATAAGATATATATATATTTCTTATATAAGCCTAAATGACAGCGATATAAGCGAGGTGAGTTACGCTAGTTCGTTGGTTTTGACTAACGACGCTCTTCACGCAGCACTTTCGTCTTATGCGTGTTTGCGAACGGGAATGAAAGACAGAAGGGTAACACGCGTTCTTGAAATGAAACATTCGGAATAACCCTTTGTTTGGCGGTTGGACATATGTTGAGGGCCCCCGATACGAACCACCTGC
The DNA here is from genome assembly GCF_038994185.2 of Dermacentor albipictus. NCBI lineage: Eukaryota > Metazoa > Arthropoda > Arachnida > Ixodida > Ixodidae > Dermacentor > Dermacentor albipictus. The sequence goes on along the minus strand of NC_091821.1, from coordinate 427,044,947 downwards.
AAGTCTGTATCAGCTTGCAAAGAGGAACTCAGATTAAACGTTGTCAAGAGGATAGGCTTTTAATTATCATAAAGATATCTTTATTGAAATTCCTTACCATGAGGTGAAAGCCGACTAATAAGCATTTACATTTTCTGTGCTATTAAAACGCCCTGTTAATAAAAGGTTGCTGTGTTTTACAGCCTCCTAAATTAGGTTATAAAAATAAATTGATGCGGTAAGTGTGTAAACGCAGACGCAAGAAAAGGCCTAGTCCGTTTCCAAGTATTCACTCAATGAAGATGGAGCACCTCTATACTCTCACATTGTAGGGATGTCAAGAACAAAACACTTCCAAAGAGTGAGTCACGAATATATCTCATTATAAGGTGAGCTTGCGCTGGAAAAGAAAACGCTCAAAGCGCAACGATGGCTGCGCGCAAAGTGCTTCCTCTGATTCCGATCTACGGATCAAGGGGTCAGTTCGTCAGACTGAAGTGCTCGTACATTGCAGCGCAATCTCGGATCCTCAAATGTGACGGCGAATGTAGGCCAGTATTCGCTTCTCGCGCGCAATCTGATAAGATAACGCTCTTTCGCTATTGAATCCGTGACAACATACTGGATATTAGAAACACATGCAGGCGCATCTTGAGCTAACTGATAACTTTGGAACTGTGGTTAGACGCTAAAAAAAGATGCTCCCCCCCCCCCAAAAAAAAAGGAATACAGTTGCTTTCAATATCAGCTGAAGAATAGTGCTTGTCGTTTAAAAAGGGCGTCCAACACTGCACCGCGGCGCCGACACACAGGAAATTAAAGCGCGAACTATCAAACCAGCGTATCGTGGTTCAATGTATCCCAATAGTCCAGGGGCCAGTTCCACCACGGCTACTGTGTCGGAGCTCATATTTCATGTCAGCATTATTTGTCACAAAATCGCAGTATTTTTTCTTTAGATCTTATCATTAGACAGCTATAATACATCCAGCGAAAGCCTCATCGTAATATTTCAGTACTTTTCGTTCAAACGTGCACATCCGTGCTGATCCATGTGTTACAAAGTACTGAAAATGTACCCAATGCTTTCCTGCAGGCAGCAGTTTTTATTCCGTATGATGCCAGGAAACCGAGCCTGATGCCACCAACGCTCAGGCGCTTAATCGGGAGCGCACACAATGTTCTCGCACACCTTGTGGGATGTACCGTAGCGCTGAGGTGCTTCTTGTATAATATATAAGAATCGGTTGTAAAGGCAGTCGTGCAAGGTTGGGCACATGTGCTTAAGCTCATGAAGTTGATTTGTGCCAAGATAACCTGTCCAAGCTTTCACACTTACTTTATAAGAAGTCTACAACACCATCAATATGCCGGCTGCTTTTAACTGCACGACACAAAACTGTTGAAATGATACAAACAATGTTAACATCATTTTATCATTCGAGTGTTCAGATCGGTAATCTCTAGATGCGGAGTAAGTTGAGAAGTTGTTTGCGTAATTAACAAAGCTACGTTAATTAAATTTTCAGTAATGGTTCTTACGTGGCTAAAGAAAATGAGAAGTTTGGAGCCCGTCCTCGAGATTATGCAGCCAATCGAAAAACTTTCGACTAAACATGCTTCTGTGCGAGCCATGCAAACAAAAATTTTCCAAGTAAACACTCTTGGAAGGCGCAACTGACGCAGAAAAGGACCATCTGTAAAGCCACAGAAAGAACAGCAGTTCACGACGGGACACAAAGGAGGAACCACACACAAACTGCGCTAACAACTTCAAGCGCTGTTTATGTGATAATGAAGCAGCTAGACCATCAGTCATTCCTTCCAAACCTGTAAAGCCAACCTGACCACATCTAGCCTTTCGGGATGCTGTCATTAATAGTATGGCCCCGCGAACATATTCCACGTGGCCTTATAGTCGCCTTCCATTTTTATTCATGCTGTTTTCTCGAAAGCAAGCAGTTTAAAGTTTTGGTGTCAATACGGCAGTGTACGTGTGCCGCCGAAAGCTTGCTTGGTCGCAGAAGCGATGCATGACGGAATGATGGTGCAGATTTAGCGCGCCACTGGCATCAAGACAATGCGCGGCCGCCGAGGGAAGGAAGATAACGAAAGTGAACAGCTTGGTAGCTGCTCACGGAGCCGTGCCGATGGGGACGGTGCCATCATGACGAAATCTGAGCCGGCGATATTGATGGAGGCAGCGTTTTTGTTTTCTTTTATTCTTTTATTCTTTTTTTTACAGCGATGTCGTCAAGAGGAAGCTTTAACACGGGCCCTACTCCGACTCGGCCTATTCAAATAGATGTAAAACGCCGAAACGCTTTTCTTAGATAACCCCTGGACCGATTTTAATGAAATTTGTTGGATTCGGGAGAGAAAGGTAAATTATAGTGACTATTGGAAGCGGAATTTCTATCTAGGGCCTGAATTTTGGTAAAAGATATTCAACAATTCGAAAGTGCGAAAAGTACACAAGCACGAAGTTTACAAATTATTAACTCCAGATAAAGAACTGATATCGCGGTTCTGTAAACAGCATCCATTAGACAATTCCAATATGCCGATTTATACCTTACGTGAAGTCGTTACGTTGTGAACAAGGGTTGTGGAAAAGCTGTATTTCCATATTCCTAAATTTTCTAGGATTCATGCGTAATATATCAATTTTGTGTGCTTCAGATGTGCTGTTAGATGCAATGTACATAATTTTGATATCAATTTTCTTTGCCGAAAGAGAGTTGTAAATTTGATTGTTTCGTTTCCTTAAAATTTGCCATTTTGAACAATTTTGAATAAACAAATGATGACCTAATTCAAGAATTCGAAACCAACAGACACTAGATTTTAAGTTCTTCTTTTAAATGCAACAAACCTTGTCAAATTAGATGCAGTGGCTGTCGAGAAAAACGAATTCTCCTTTTACATTTATTTATATAGGACCACCAGAGCTAAAGCTTCCTCTTAAGGGCTACTTTCTACACTATCGCGTCCGCGTGTAGAGCCAAATCCTGAAGGTAGCGTAATACCGTCCCGACCCGCAGCGGTGGTGAAGCATGCGTTCAGCGCTCCCCATATGTGGGCTGATCCCGAATGTAACGCCGTGCCGGGGAGACCCGCGGTGGAGGTGAAGCAGGCGTTAAGCACTCCCCATACGTGGGCCGATCCCGAAGACAGTGCAATGCGGGGCCGACATACGGTGGAGGTGGAGTTCACCATTAAGGGACCCACATACACAGCTTTGCAGGTCATGTTTCTTCACAGAGTGGAAGGGCACTGAGATTTTTTAGTTATCCGCATTTATCCTGCATGCGTCTGCTATGAAAACAAGAGGCAGGTATGCCTGAAAAATCTAAGGTGGTGGAAGAAGGTGGTAGCGGCGAGGTTAGCATACCCAGCTCCTGCACGTACTTATATCTGCATTGACATGGGTTCGTGGTAGTGATAGCGACCAAAGCTCTACTTTTTTTGCATACTCTAGTCATTGTGAAACTAAGGATGTGCTTAGCATGCCCAGTCACTGAATGCAAATTGCAGCAGTTACGAGTGGTGGAATCCCGCTGGGGCGGATTGTGAAGAAAGCTTCCTTTCTCTGTCCACTCTCGCGATGGTGAAGCTAAAAATGAGGAGGAGGCCTGACGGACATAATGTTGATCGTCACCATAACAGAATGGATGGACGACTTGCGGAAAGGACAAGGCACACCAAGTTTTTAGCACTTAATTTGTCCTACAGTAAAGCGCTACAATGACTAGTATGCCCTCATGGGAATGGTAGACCGAACTGCTTCTCACTGCTAACACTGGACTGATACTAAGAAAATACTCCGTCCGCAGGCCCCACGCTACACTGAAATTAGCAAAACAATGCCAGTTTATAAACTGATATTGCCAATTATCTGGTGTCCTTCTTGTGTGTGTGGAGGGCATAAAGGTCCTGGCAATGAAATGGTAGTATTTTCGTTTTTGCTGCAGTTGCACACAAACTAAATTCTTTGAAGTAATGCGACAGCGATCTACCGGCGGAGAAGACGAATCCACAAATTGAAAATAATTGCTGGTTTCAGATCTTCCAATTTACTTTGCGCTTAGCTACCATCTGTTATATTTTTCTTTTTGTGCTCTTATAAAGAAGAAAACTCCACATTACTACAATATAACAACCGTACACAAAATAGACTGGCTTTGAAGCTGTGACCACGCACCACACTTTTCTACATTTAGCACATGAAGTATTGGGCAACACGTTTGAGCAATGTGATTAGGTTTGCGGTCAAAGCACTGTGACAGGCGGGAAAAACTCGTTGTCATGTCCGGTCGAAACAATACCATCTGAAATCTTAATTACTTATATTCATTTTTGAAAAATCACTATAACCGTTTATACATTTGCTTCGTATCGGTTATATACTAGCTTGGCTCGTCAATCTCAAAAATCTATTCTCTTTTCGGGAGACGGCCTTCGTGAAAAACGACGCAACATGACAGTAAAACATCCAGCAAGGCTCTATCCAATAATTGGCGAAATAGTGCGCTGAGAGTGTGCCGACTAGCGTGCCAGTGAAAGTTGAATTATGATAGTTGTCAGCTTGTGTTGCCTCTAGCACGAGCGAGTAGTGTTAGCAATGACATTGGTGTGAAAATGGTCAGCTCAGTCTGCGATTTGTTCATGTGATCTCCGCATTGAACGTCGCAGTTGTCACGATGAGAGTACTTCTGTGACATTATCAGCCCAGTGGGCTGGGAAGGCTCGAGTGGTAGCTCACCTTGAGGAGTATTAGCTAACAATTATTCATATACATACTTTGCGATGATGAAAAAGATGCAGAAACACCACTGGTGTTGTCTAACTATTCGTAAACAGGTCCCCCAAATTTCAATTGGCCCACCCCCAAACATTAGATAGGCCCACCCCCATATTTCAAGTTGGCACACCCTCAAATGAAAATTGGGCCACCCCCCAATTTTAAGTCGGCCACGCCCGATTTTTTTTTCGCCCGGCCTTAAAGTTGGAGTTGGCCCATCCCCATTATCAATTGGGCCACCCCTAATTTCAAGTTGGTCCACCCACGAATTTCCATAAATCGTCCCCCAAAATTCCAGTCGACGCACCCCAAAATTTATGTTGGCCCACCCCCATATCGCCCCAAGTTCAGGTTGACCGACCCCGAGATTGCCCCCACATTTAGGTAGGACCAACCCCATATCACCCCCAAATACACATTGGCCCGCCTCCACAACACCGCCAAATTTATATTGGCCCACTCCAATACCACCTGCAAATCGAGGTGGACCCACCCCCATATCAGCCCCAAACTAATGCTGGCCCACCCCTCGATCACCTCAAATTTAGGATGGCCCACCGCAAATCATACCCCAATATAGGTTAGTCCACCCATCACCTCCCCCCCCCCAATTCAGCTTGGCCCAGACACACATCACCCCCATGGTTAGGTTAGCGCGTCCCCATGTTACCTTGAAATTTAGGTTGGCCCACACCCATATCAGCCCCAAACTTAGCCTGGCCCATCCGTCTATCACCTCAAATTTAGGATGGCCCACCGCAAATCACTCCCAAATTTAGGTTAGCCCCGGCCCCTAGGCCCCCCCCCCCTCGATTCAGCTTGGCCCAGCCCCACATCACGCCCATGGTTAGGGTGGCCCACCCCCCATATCACCCCCAAATTTAGGTTCTCCCACCCCCATATCATCCCCAAATCCAGGCTGGCCCACCCCCATATTCCCCCAAACTTAGGCTTACCCACCCCTATATCACCTCAAATTTAGGTTGGGCCACCCCCATATCAGCCCCAAATTCAGCTTGGCTCACTACCATTTCACCCCAAATTTAGGTAGGGCCACCCCCATATCACTGCTAAATTCACCTTGGCCCAAATTTATGCTGATGCCACTTCCAATTTCAAGTTGGCCACCCCAACCCTTTTTATGAAGACCTATGTATTTATATGGGAAATGCGTCAAGCTTTTGGCGTTACAGGTACGATATTGCACGATTTTGCTACCAAATTGCTGGGGTACTCGGCAAAGAATGCTGCGCATTAAAAGCAAATGCACCGAACGAAGGACTTTTATTCAAATGTTTTCTTACGGCCACACCTACGGATTGATACCACTTGGCTGTAGGGAACACATTAACAGTAGCTACTAATCCAGACGCTGGACATCTCCTAGTTGGTGCATTTCTTATTTGGATGAATATTTAGAAATAATTAACGTTCGGGCAGCGACTCAGCCTAGCAGACCCTTTGTTCCACACGAATGTTGCATAGGAATGGCACTGGCCACCGGGTAACATTGTGGCACAGCTGGACGTCATTCGCTCGGAGTGTGTACCATTAAGGACAGCCGAAAGTCGAAGAAAACGGACCTTCCAGAAGAACGCAATAAGAATAGCCATCTTGTTCTTGCAGGTTCCACGCTACAAAGCACGAAAGTTTTTTTTTTTCATAACACAAAGCCATGCGCAAGCTTCTAGTTATGTTGTCCAATGAATAAAACCTTCATAAAAGCGATGACTTAACAAATGAACACGATACTGCTACGTTTTATGAAGGAAAAACAGAAAGCATAATATTTCAAGAGCACCACCGGAAAACCAGAACCGAAAGCAATTCTTGAGTTTTGTGTTTATGCCATTTGGTAGGAGGCTATACGCTCTGCGGCTTTCAAAAAATGCGCTGCTGAAAAACCAAAACCGAAAGCAAATCTTGGGTTTTGTGATTCTGCCATCTAGTGAGAGACTACAAAACTAGGTCCTATGCTGCTTAAAAAAAAAAACGCTGCGAAGGGGGAATCGAACCACGGCCGCCCGTATGCGGGACGAAAGGTGCTCGCTATTCTACCACTCGGCCACGGCTACCGACGCTTCGCCAAGGGGTACGCTTATGTTTTTATAGATACCACGGCAATTTTCACGACAGTGTTACAAAAATCGCTTTCGGGAACAGTCTTACGCCATATGTGGAGAGTCGAGAGAGGCATCAATCGAAAGCTGAGTCTCCGGACTACATACGCTGCACTGCGTATTACGATAGACGGGATAGTTTTATTACAGTCATCGTTCTTGCCTCAAAAATCGAGCTCAAATTTTCGTCGTTTCCATAGGCTTCCATTGCTAAAACTTTAAGTGCTGTGGGAACACAATTTTTACGTGCCATAGTGTGATCACTGCATTTGGCTCGTGTGGACTGTCATCCAGAACACGTTTGTCACCTGCGTTTTTCAATAATCGGCCTGCAGCTTTTGTTATTCGCAAAAAACCCGCTTGTTCCATTGAAAACGCGCTAGCTTCGTGCCGGGCCCGCTTGGGGCGCTAGTTGGTACGTGTCCAGAAAAGCTGGATATGATTGCGACTGTCGTGGCCGTGATCGAACCCTTAATTGACCTTGAGCTGAGCAGGGCAACGCCATGGACACTCAGCTTTCACCGCGGGTATAGTATTACGAGCAAGTATATTTACATGTTCTGAAAATGATCGCCCTCGGATATCATCTGCCCAGTCATCGTCCACGTACTGACCAGCACTTCGAAAAATTATTGTTATTTTGGTTATAGCAGTATTTCCAGAACAAAGAAAGCGACAAATAAATTGAATCGGCAAGACAGCGTGCTATCTCGAAACAACTTGTGGTTCTTAAAGCTTGATTGTTCGGGCGCCGCTGCGAATTCTGTGCGCAACTGATTTGTGCAACCGCATATTAGTGCAACTTCCAATATTTATTTCGATTATACTTCTATTACATAACAGAGTAATCGGCGAGTCGCCGCGACAGCTAATCCGGAAAATATACGGTGAGGTTGATGGTGTTGCTACAGGCGTGCTTTAATCATGGCGTGACGCCCGCATGCAATTACTCCGCGTGAACGCATCTGTTCGTGTCACGAAGATGCATCGCTATGAGTCCATCCATTCAATCTCGCGCACAGACGTGAGCAGAGCGCGCGAAGTGTGCCCAAGCGCGCTATCCGTGGTGCTTAACGAGAACGCCATAACTGTTCGCCGCGAGCGTGTGGAAGCCCTCTTACTCTTATGCCATCCAGGAGCCCCCCTTCCATTAACACAGAAGCGTGGGCAGAAATAGACGAAGTGTGCAGTATAGTCCATTTGATAGTACTGAGTGCAGCATCAAGAAGAACTACGACCAACGAACCTACACGTCCATGTTGGAATGGAGGCCCATCCTGTTTTATACGCTCTACCACAGGACGGCTTCCGTGCGACCAGGTTTATTTGCAACATCTGGTTGGTGGTGCGGTCGCCAACGTGATTGAAAGTGGCGACTAAGTGTCTGTTTAGAAAATTGGCAATTCGTCGGTGCTCTCAATGTCGGCTGCCTTGAAAGCGCTTCATTGACAAGGGCTTCTTTCATTTCGTTAGCGGGGACACCCGCATACCCGAATATATCTGCTGCAGCGTGTTCCTGATTTCTCTGTGGCAATGCCTTTGAGTGAGGATAAGGCAGCAGATGAGAGAGCTTATTTCACCAGCCTGTTCTCTTCAGCTACAAAATGATTGCTGCGTTTCCGATTCCGAATCGAAGATTAGGAAGACGTTTTGTGCCGCTTCTGTGCAGGTTCTGTGCAAATAAAAGTGGTGGTTGGTGCACTCTACAATAGTCGGTAACCAGGCTGTGTAAATGGCCGAAACTAACAGCGCCGATACAATTATTGCGACATGCCGCAGCACAACTAGCGCAATCCACGCTTACTAAAAATTAGTTCATGCAGTCATGGAAGCGGATCGGCTAAGTTATAGTGCTCCACCACGAAACAGCAGGCTTCAGAATAAACAATACTACCGCAAGTGAAAACTAGAAATCGCAAATTCTTAAGTAACCTCGTCGAAGGCCTAAAGTGCTTGCCTCGTTGACTTCGACTTTGTTTGGAATTCTTGAGACCGAAGTTGCTTGTATTTACTGCAGCTGAAAACAGGGATCGTCGCATAGTGCTGCTTCTTTGAAGAGCCAGGCCTGCGAGCAGGCGTTTCTTTCGCGAACGCCTATTTATTCCGAAATAGAATGATGTACCGGGCTGATTGTAACACATGTGGCTTAGCAAAAGCCTTGAAACGCCTCCTGTGTGACTGCCGATCACACGAAGATGAGAGGCTTCGAACTGCTTCAGGGCAGTTATAGACGACAGGCCTTTTACGGAAGAGAAGATTCTGGGGCCGCAGTCCTCTTCGTCTGCGATGTGCAAAGCCACAAAAAACGCTGCTGCCTTTCTTGAGATGCACCAGCGTATGTATAACAGCGCTTGTGACAAACTGAATTATGGACACTTCATTGGGTGCGTTCGTGCATATCAAAACCTCCTCCCCTCTTTTTCATCTTGCATTCTCCTTTCCCCATCTCCAGTGCAGGCTAGCCAACTGGGCCAAGCCTGCTTAAGTTCCCTGCATTTTCCTTATCACTTCTTTGTCTCTCTTTCGGAAGACTTTGCGAAGGCCAGGGTAAGCCCGATGCATACGTTAACTGCACCTGGGAGGCCAGGAGACGTAAAGGCTGTGGGAACGGTTGAGCCGAGCTGCGCTAGACAGCTGTAGTAGCGGCATCACTGCTGGATATAGAGGAAAAAAAGAGAAAAAAAATTGCAACAACCTCTCCAGCCGCGACCAGCGGCTGTTGGCCTTGACTTCGGGGCCATGGACTGGCGACAACGTTGACTGACTGAAACTTGCTCCTTGGCCAATGCGTGAAGCTCGTGATGGAGATTTTAGATCCAAATACAAATGTCATTCGCTTATAGCGACATTTGTAACGGCGGGCGGCTACAATAAAACTGTCTTGGAGAGAACACACAAATCATTGTGGGAAACAGGGAAGGCAGCGCTTCGTGGCGGGCACTGCGAGAATTGCAGAGATCTCCGGCATGCATTAAGAGAAGTTTCGCTCTCTTTCTTCTTTTCAGGCGAACTCGAATAACATGGTCACTGCGGGAAGCGTGGAAGCGTGGATGCTAAATACACCGCCTAAAGCGATTGAACATGCAAGTTGCGTTTCACATGCTAAATAAGTTTAGCGGCTCATATGACTATGGTTTTTAGGAAGCCGTGTCTATAAAGCTATTAACAGGCCTATGTTGACTCTTAGCAGTGCTTGACAAGATCACTGACCAGTGGGCGCACGCTGATGTAGAACGACGAACAAAACATGAACGGCTGTCGGGAGAATCGTGCCATAAATTTCCTTGACTGCCCCTCTGCGCGGGTCAGAAAATAGCATTGACATGTAGGATGTCCTACAGAGTGAACAGGGCGCGTCGTGAACGACAGCTTGTGACACTCATTAAGGCGTAAGTCTTTAGTGGCTCATGAGTGTCCGGGTGCAGTCCGTGGTGGACGCAGGAAAGCGGCGATCACCGGCGAGGGGAGCAAGGAGAGGAGGGGCCATGCCAGTAGCGCTGTGCGAGTGGGCGCGTGGGAGAGCGCAGACTTGTTCGTGGGGGGAGGGGGGCGCACATCGGCGACAAACCTTGCAGCCATATGGCTGTGATTGCAGCCCATGCTCGCGGCCATGGCGGCGTCCGTTTGCAGAACTGTTCAGTCAACAGCAACAGATGCATTCATAGATAGGCTTTCGCCTGTCGCAGTTTAGCTCAGCAAAGTCCCCATAGATTTGTTCAATTTGTGAGCGTTCTTTTCCTTTCTTGGAGATAGACATTGGAGCGATACCTGCGCGACACAGGGACTTCCATGTCAATGAGCGGGAAAGCACTTGGCTGTGATAATATATACATAAGGGCAACACCTGGGGCCCTTTGTCTACAGTCTGTGGATTTTCCACTGAGCTGTACGTTTACTGTGGAAGCAGTGTTCACACACGGAAACAACGGTTTTCAGCTAGCACTGAATTTCTGCGCCTCGTTCTTCGTGCATACATGCTTCTTTGGGCGTGTGCGTAGGTTGCCCAACCACATTATGTGACGGCAGTCACACATTGCTCTTTGTTCATCAAGTTACTTATTTGTGGGATAACAAGGTACTGGAGAGTTCGTTATTACGTTTCTAATTATTACGGCATATATAGCGATTTATAAATTGTAGCCGTGTAATGTGCAAGACATATATATGCACTGGGAATAAATTATGAGCATGGCACCCGCTTCGTGAAATGTGCCATGACAGTTTTGCAACGATGCACTGTTATTCCACTTGAACACAAGTGGAATAACCAATGAACCAATGAACACAACGGCGTCCCAAGACGCCGTTGTGTTCATTGACGCGCGAAAATAACTTAGGCGACAATGTATTTCGTCACACGCTTTGGGAATGAACATCTCGAAACTGATGTCACCCTGAGCATTCGTTCTAACCGAATTCTCCTTGCGAGATCTCCGGCTGGGATTCCCAAAATGCAGACGCACCGTAAAGCAATTACTTAAGAATCGATTTAGTGAACTTTGTTCGTTAATCTACTATGCATTTCATTTTATCGGGCTAGTTGTGTCAAACTCTTCGAGAAAAACAACTCGAGGACTCAAATTGTGCTATCTGCCGCAGAAGTTTTCTAATATTATGTATTGTACAGAAGAAACACTCGTCGGGAAAGGCCCCGCACTTGCTACTTCTGTTAGTCTACGTTCGATTCTGTATCTGCGTGCAGCCACGAGAAAGGCGTAGCAATCGCGGTTATTACATAACACGACTCCCCCTCAACACACTAGCGACAGGACCCGTTAAAGTTCCTCACGACTGCACTGCCCCAGATGCGCTTTCGGCGCTGCCTAGCGGTTGAAGCGCGAAGGGGCAATTGGAAACAGATTATGAAACGATTACTTTTGCGCACTTTCGAGTCACTGCCACCTTCCTCATCGCGCGCGACGTGAATGGCTCGTCGCGGCCGTGGATCGCCACGTATCGGACAGTTGGCGCGGTCAACGATCACGGATGAAAGCGACCGAAAAAGGGATCGGCGCATCGACCCGTTCGCGTGGTAGCCGCCACCCATGGCGCGTCCAGCGTCGTCGTTAATCGGTATTGCGCGCCACAATCGCGCCAGAGCTTTAATGTGCGCGCTTCGCTATCCGGCGTAGGGCCTGGTGAGTCCGTCCCATCGCGGTGCGCGCGCACGCACCCGAGGATGAAGAGGAGGCAAAAGAAAAGAAAGAGCAAAGAATGTACCAACAAAACGAAGAGAGCCGGTCTCGCGATGAACCCCTTTTTTCTTTCGTATCGACACCGTAAACGCGTACGCACTACGCAACGTCAAGGTCAATCTGTCTCCGGTGGTCGGTGAACGCAGCTGCGAGCAATGCCGCTGGCCCAATTCGGCTCGATGAGCGACGCGCCATGGAACGGCACGTATCGTGGGCCGTTGATCTCGACGTGACTCCCGCGCTTTCGCCTTGACAGCTGGTGGGAGGGGATGTGGCACTCTGATTTCTTGCGCCTTTTATTCGCGCGTCATCTCCTTGTGTTGCTACTCTTTTTTCGCTGCAGAATCGTCCTGTCAGCGCGCGTTAGGGGGAAAAGAAGCTTCATCGCGCAGTCACTGACCCGACGGTGTAGTTAATGGCTCGGCGAAGCGGACGCGAAAGCGGAGCGGCGAGCATTTAACGTTACACTTAGTCGTCAGCGTTCGCAGAAGCAGCAACGAAGACCTGTTTTACGGACTTTGCCGTATTACATAATGCTCCTTCTTCAACACGCGTCATATATAGGTACGTCTCTAAATGGACGGTGCGCTTGTCTTGCAGAATAGAAGGGTGGGTGTTGCGAAACCTGTATATAATTTTGGAGGTGTCTTTCTTTTTTCCCGTTTTTTTTTTATAAGTCGCTTGAAGATGTTCACACAATCTGCTCATGTGTTGGAATTAATGCATGCTGCAACGGCGATACGTTTCATTGACACTGATGAAACTAAGTTCTCTCCGAGATGTGTACTCTGTAGAGAGCGAAGCAGCGTGGTTTCTAAACAAATCGACATTTCTTGTTCTTTCCAGCCCAATTTTGCTAACTGCAAGAAAGCTTCATGCACTCGTAGAATTTAATAGGCACCATTGTCACGGGCCCACTCTATCATTCTTCCATTCTAAAGAAACACACATACGCACCACAGCGCCATTAGCAGCACTGAAACCGCATTTTGGTCTTTTGCCGCTTGCGTACGCATCTCAGCAAAACCCGCAGACCTGAGAAACAGCGCATTCGCGGAATACCAACAGCGCCATCCAAAATATCGGGAGGCTTACAGCGCTCTGCGTCAACATAATTGTCGTGGGTCGTTGACCGGGCACGATGACCGACAAATTAGGCGTGAAAACGGCGTTCGCCTGTTTATGGATAATGCACTCTTATTTCGAACGCAGCTGAACAATTGTGCCCGCCTCGAGGTCCTGCACGAACGCGTGCCCACGGAAAGGACCACACGTTGCAACAGGCTTGTATTTTCAAATTTCCAACAAAGCCGAGCACGAAGGGAGTAGAGATGTGAGCTTGACGCATTCTGACGTACGTTTTTTTTTTCTCGTGCCCGCGGCCATTAACGCCGGTGGACTGAATCCACTTGGCATGAGCTGAATTTCGGCAACCGTGCTCTGCGACTCCCTAATTATGTAGTTTCCAGCGCGGTCAGCAACCTTGAAATGCAAGCGGTTAGGGCCATACGCACGGTCTTTTGCAATGCGAGTTGGATCTCAGACAAATGATAGGGTACATCCTCAATCCTGCAGTCGCCATTTAAGATAATCAGCACGAAAGATAAATCAGCATAATCAGATAAAAGCGCACTGACACTGGCAAGCCTCCGAGGTCTGTCGACCGACTCGGCCGTTAAACTTCTGTCGTAAATGTTGGTTTGGATGAGAAGCCCTGTTCTGCGTTATTTTCTCAATTCCGTTTTTTTTAAATTTTAGCTTAACAAGTCCAGCTGCCAATTCAGATGGTGAGTTATAATCAGCGGCCCGACAGACCAGTACGTGTGTGTGATTACACGGACCCGTGTTCAGAGAAGGTTAGGGCTTTGTTGGCTTCGATGTTTAGTGTGGCAATCATGGCTGTGCAGACGGTTACGTAGGGCGGACGCTTGAGGGAGTGTTGGAGATTTCTTGGAGATGCTATTCCCTCGCGCTAAGCATAGAAAGGATGCCGTGGCCGTTGACATTGAATGGGGCAAACTGTAAATCTGAGTAAATCGTATTTGCGAATTTCTCCTCTTAGTAATTTAGCCCCAGGACGTCCCGTACTCTTTTCGCATATTGATCGAGGTACGCTGGATTCATTGCTTCAGGGCGCCGTCTGATATGAACCAAGCTTTTCAGCTTCGTGTAGTCACTCGTGTCCCTTGGGTGCCTCATTAAATATGACGCTCCGACACCGCAGCGCGACGTAATTGGTTACATTGCCCAACGCGATAGCTATAGAATGCTAACGCGCTCGTGTACTTAGGTTTAGGCGCAGGTCAATGCAGCACCTGTGGTGGAAATTAATATGTATTTACAGTTCTGCACTAAGCCGTCTACTATACAGTAGGTTCTTAAACTGCATCAGTCGTTCCACGAATCAGTTCTTTCAAGCCTTAATGAATGCGTTCGAAATATACGTAACGTGTTGGAAGGGCAGAAACAGTTTTGTGTCCAGGAAGAGAATGGTCTAGAGCAACCGGGGTAGGGGTGTTGTGTCATCGTCACACTACCTGTTATTTCAACAACCGGTAAGAAGAAGGGTGTTTTTTCCCTAGTCGCGATGAACACGATCCGAATCTGGGTGCCGTATGGTTATCTGCGTATCGAGGGTATCTCATTTATTATTCCTTTTTGCCCCGCCTATAAACCTTCAGAAAAGTGAAGCTGCTGTTTGTTGGCAAAGCTAGCGTGCGGCTGACCTTCTCGCATCTCATATGGCACTCGTGGCCACGATATCCTCACTTCATTTATTTTTGGTTGCTCCTTAAGAACAGTGGGAAGGTGAGGCAGATTAATCTGTACCGGAAGAGAACTCTAATCCTTTTGTCTTGGTTCGTTTTTCCAGGGCCGAGAAAGACGAAGGCGGTCCCTTTTGCGCCACACACATTACCGCACTGAAACGGTGGAAACCACATGAAACAGACTCCGGCTTCGTGCTTGGGGAGGAAAAAAAAAATTAGAGTGGCTAGGGCAGTGTGCAAATCCAGCTTTTCCTCACCAAAGAAAAAGAAATACAAGAAAACGAACCGGTCTTCCTCTCTAAACCTTCGAGCGAGTCGACAAAAACCTCAAGGGTAGCCAGATTCGTTACGTCGAAGGCGGCGTGAAGAAAAATAAAGAAAACAAAAAAAGAATGTCGGATACGGACAGACTGCCTTCAGGCTGAGTAAATGCATTTTTCTTTTTCTTATTGCACGCCTTATTCTCTATTTAAAGCTTTTCTTGATTACGTTTTATCTGTTGTGCCTCTGTCCGGAGGTGAATACAAAACTCGCGACGACAATGGGCCACCGCCTGCCAAGGCGCATATCGTGAGGAGCGCGGCTGTGAACTTTTTTTGGGCGCTCGTCGCGCAGATCCAAGCAATTATCCGCGCGTTGAGCGAGCAACGCATATAGAGTTCCTAACAATGGGAGTCACGTGATATGGCCGGGAAACAAAAACAACTGACGTAGCGGATGGCGTTTTTTCCTCGCGCGATTTGAAAAGAACGGCAAAAAAAAGAAAGAAAGATAAATATTCCGAAGCTACGCGCAAGGGTGACTCGGGCAGTGCGTCGCGTCCTCAGTCCGGCACGTCGAGCAGTGGGACTTTTGCCTCGACGACATGATCTGTCAACGGGAGAATTTCGACAGCGCTCCATTGGACACGGCAAATGAAACATAGAACAACGTTGTGACTGACAACCGCAAACTTTATTTCTAAACACAAGGAAATAATGCATTTGATTGCCTGCCGCGGTGGCTTCGGCGTTGCGCTAAGCCCGATGGCGCGGGACCGAATCCCGGCCACGGCGGCTGCATTTAGAAGGGGGAGAGATGCTAACACGCCCCGTGTTTACCGCGCACTGGGTGCGCCTTAAAGAACACCAGGTGGTTGACATTAATCATGATCGCCCTATACAGCATGCGTCTGAATAATATCGTATTGTTTTGGTGAGTAAAACCCCAAAATTTCATTAATGTATAGCATTTGATCGTTACTAGGCGCTATATGTCCTGTAGTCCTTTTCAGTTTCTCGCATTGACTCGCACAGGTAAATATCTGCCAGTTCACGAGATGCACCAAGAAATACAGCTGAACACGCTGTTGTATTTGAACCTTTCGCCGGTGCCGTCTCGGCGAAGGAAAATTAACATTTCCGAGTCCGGAAATAGACGTTTATCGAAGCAGTCTCAATTGACACAGCGCCAATTCGCTTAGGCATACATCATCGCTATTTGTTCAGTGGAAACAACAACTCCAGAATAACGAAACATAAAATACGCCATTACTGATTTTTTTTTTATTTTAGTATATACACAGTCCGTCGCGAAAACTATACACTTGCCAAGGTCTGTTGACGGGCATGACACGCATTCGCTGCTTTCAACACAACAAATTTTCAGAGCATACTTTAGCATTCCTTCCCTCCTTGAGCATTCAGGTGATGCAGCCAATTGCATACGCTGTTTTTCTTCAAGAACAGCGCGCTATATAAAGTTGTCTATGGAATCCTGGCTCCCCACCTGACTTCGCTATCGTGTGTGCTGGTTGCCGAATGTGGCTAGGAAACGTCTATTAAAAGTGTGCGCAGAAGTTTAAGGTTGCAATTGCGATGCATTGGAATGGCCGGGCGAGACTGGGCATGACGCTGCGGAATAGTAGCGAGGTTGAGTATAGAACTCATTAATGATTTCTCACACGCATCGCGCTGAGGTATTCGAGGCGTCCGAGGTGAAACCTTCGGAGTCCCGACAAAAAAAAAAAAATGAAAAGGAACCGCCCGTCGCAACTACGCTATGGATCGGCGACGCCATGTGAGCGTGCCGTCCGGCCGCAGAAAAACAAAATGCATAAAGCGAAAACGAAAGAAAGTGAATGTTTCGACTTTTCTGTGTCTTTTACCAGCTCTTTCTTCGTCCAGGCGAATGGTATCTTCAGTGACTGCTTAAGAATCGGATACCGTCTCTGGGGCCGGGAGGTTGCACCCGACAGCAATCACCTTCCTCAAACCGTGTCTGTTGCAACAACACGCATGCCCGAGCCCTGAAAATTCGCGAAGGTGGACTTCGTCATTTGTTACGTCAGACGGATTAAGAACAATATGTTTGAAACACGCGATCTGCCAACTATAAATATTAGGATAGTGGCAGAACTCGACAGTGCGAAGTATACCTGAAGGCGACGTGCCTTGAGGCTTCACACGCGTACTGTATCGAGGCGAAAAGTGAATAAACGTGCTACGTTAAACATGTATTCTGCAACTTCAATGGGGATAGGTGGTCTATCTTCCACCCCCACCCCCTCATTTTTTGTCACCTGCTGTGGTGCTTCACTGGCTGTGGTGATACTCAGCACATGGACGAGGTTTCGACTCCCGGCCCCGACTGCCACACGTACTCCGATAGGGACCAAATGCAAGAAAAACACTCGTGGGACCATGCATTGCGCGCCCATTGAACAACACTAGAAATTAATAAGGTGATCCGGAGTCCACCAGTGCAACATGCGTCAAACCCACCGCACGAGCTCTTCAAATTGAATGCCACAATTCTAGGCTCCATTTCTTTTTTTTTATGTGTGTGTGGATGGGTGTACAGCAACAGGAACAGTTATAAAGTTCCTCATCTCACGATTATGTTTACTGCGTTTGCGCCCTCCGCATTGTTGTTAATACAAACAGAATATATTACAAAGTAAGAAGGCGATGTTCCACTCATTTTCTGCTTCATCATGTTATCCTCGTTTATGCCATAATTTCACGTTGTCCGCTGAGACAGCGCGCGGCTGGCTTAAAACATCTCACACGTATTCCGTTATATAATATAACACCTCCCGCCCGCCACCACCACCAGCACTCGCAAAAAAAAAAAAAAGAGTACAGTGGTTTTGAGGACGCGATTGGGCGGCTAGTCGTCAGTGTATATTCAAGTAGGGCAGTTCGATGTGACCAAAGGTATTCGAACGAGAATGACGCCCGGCCGTTACTACCCTCACATTAGAAAATTCGGCACGCTTCGTTGATCTACAGCATGCAGGCCATTTAAAGTGCGTTTTATATTACAACTCGGGGGGAGCACGGGATCTTCGATAACTTATTCATTCTCGGTTTCGAAATTCTGCTTGCTGTAGTTTGCTCACATTGTTGCGGTCGAATTATGCAAGCTCGCACACAATGGTGAAGCTCTCCAACGCGACGTGAATGTTAGTGTGAAGATGTAAAGCAAGCCATCCGAGTAACTTACAATGCAGCAGTAATCCACACGTCGCCACGCTAGTCCGCTGAACTTGACAATCCAACCTCGGCGACGACCAGCTCGGGGACTCGACGGCGTAACAGCTGGAGCTGAGGACGGTGACGCTCACGGGTGTGCCGTGGGCGACTCGTGAACAGGGGACAGAAAAACGTGCACAGTCTGGTCCTCCATGGAGAAGCAGGTATTACTCAACACAAACTGCACCGTCAAGCGTCCCTACAATTCCCGCTCTTGTTTCAACCGAGTTGAGAGAAAATTGTACTTTCCATACGCGGAGCAGAGTGAACGAACGATCGGCAGAGGATATTTTTGGCCAAACAGCAGCACAGCCGCTCGACAGTTCCAAATGAAGAGGCGCAGCGCGGTCTTATGAAGAGGCGGAGTGATGAAACGAATGGGACGTCCCGAATCGGGTAAAGAGCGATGTTCCTTCTTCCGTTCGACGTCTTCGGCTGCTATGTGCGCGAGGGCTCCGCCGGCGGGTCGCGTGCGCCGAGTCGGCCTGTGTGAGAGAGGAGGGGAGGAGCGGGGCGCAAACACCACCACCGCGCCGTGGGCTTGAAAACGAGCGCGTGCGACCGAGAGCTCAGTTTGCTGACTCCCGCTCCGGTCGTCGAGCCGCTACCGACTACGCGCTCCTGCGCGCGGTCGCGCTGGCGAACGGCTGAGGGCAAGCACCGCCCCCCCCCCCTCTCCCCCACCTGCGGCCGCTCTCCTCCGGGCAGCGCGGTCGCGTCACCCGAAGGCGGCCACTGGCGGCGCGTTCTTCTGCGGCGGGAGAGCATGCGCGCCGAAGACGCCGATGAGACGCGAGCTAAACGCGTGCCGAACGGAAGGCCGCCTGCACATTCGCGCGGCAGTTTCTTGCGCGGAGATCTCACTTGCTCGCTAACCACGCGGTTTCGCCCTGAGCGGGTCCTCTAAATGTCTCGGTGGCGTATGGCTCTTCGATTTTCTCGTCATCAGCAAGCACGTTGGGTATGCTTGGATTGTGAAACGCCTAGTCACAGTTAATATTAAATTATGTGGTTTTATGAGGCATGTCTCCTCCATCACAATGCGGTCGCCATCACCGGGATTCGATCCCGTGACCTCGTGCTTGGCAGCCCAACACCACAGAGAGAGAGAGAGAGAGAGAGGATATAAGGAAGGCAGGGATGTTAACCAGTCAAGAGTCCGGTTGGCTGCCCTACGCCAGGGTAAGGGAAAAGGGAAAGAGAGAGAGAAGGGAGATAGAGAGGGTGCACGGACAGTAGTACTTTAGTCAAAGCCGCTCGTACAAACCAGCCGTTCTCAGAAAGCACAAAATTGCCTTCGTTGCTTTCTGAGCCGATGATAGGTGGGGTCTGTGTTCTAGTACTGTTTGCTGCACTCAGAGGATGGTCGTCTAGTTTCGTGAACGTGTTGGACCAAGATTGTCTTTGAGCTTGAAATTCTGGACAGTGGCACAATAAGTGGTCAATGTTCTCTTCGCATCTGAAAACATCTCATGCAGGACTATCAGCCATTCTAATTAGTGCTGAATAAGCTTTCGTGAAGGCCACTCCCAGCCACAACCGACACAGAAGAAACGCTTCGCGTCGGCGCAGACCGGCTGGAGGTCTGAGTTGCTTTGAAGGGCTTAGTCTGTGCACTCTGGTGCGGCGTGTATGTGCGGTATTCCACCGTGCTAAGAAAAACGTGTGTGCTAGAATGCGTTGTCTCGCAACGACGCTCCTTTAGAGAAGAATGGGGACGCAGCGGTAGTCGTTGTTTGACGTGCGAGCTGCCTTATCTGCGTCATTATTTCCAATACCGCAATGGCCTGGCATCCACGGAAAGAGATATCATGGCCTTTTTCTCTTCAGTGATGGACAAGTTCCACGATTTCACGCTTGAGCTAATCGTGAGTTCCATGTTGGAAAATGACAGCACACATTGCAAGGCCGGCGTTGAATCGCAGAAGACTGCCCATTTTCGAGGACTTTCAGCATTTATGACATGAAGCGCGCGTCGCGGAGAGCCGCAAGCTCTGCAGATGTAGACGTAATGAGATGGGAAGTCTTGAACCGCTGGGTTATTCACATTATTGGTATAACTACAGCGCCATCGGATCTGGTTGATGTAGTTGAATCATCAGTATGGACGTGTGTGCAGTCGCTGTATTTCTCGTACAGGAGAAATCTGCACTCAAACTAAGTTGCTTGAGTGCAGATGACGGTAATTCCGACTTTTACAGTAGTCCTGGGATAGTTAGGTTTACTTGAGTACAGCTCACACACGATGGAGAAATTGAAAGTCTTGCCGCAGGTGCATAACCTGACCTGAGAGAGGCACGGTGCGCGAAGAAAGATGCACGAATTGTCGTGTGGGGCCTTCCTACTGAGAGACTGGAGAGGTGTTGGGTAGGGGTCCGGCCGAAGTGTACTTTGTGCACACGCATTGTTTCAATGGTAGTGTGCGTTCTAACAGTGTAATCTTGAGCGAATGCAATATCTTCAGTCATTGACGCACTCCGTGGTAGGCAAAAGCATATCTTGAGGACTTGGGCTTGCATGCTTTGAATGGTGTTCAGGTTAGTTCTGCAGGCGTTCAAGATGACCGGTAGACTGTACCGTAGAAATCCCATAAAGATGACCCTGTACAGTTGCATCATAGATTCTGTTGACACTCCCCAGGTCTTTCCTGCTAGGAACTTAATCACATGGCAAATCACATGAGGGGGCCATGAGCCATTTCTGTCAATGACCACCCCCAAATATCTGTGACTTTTGCTGTACGAGATCAGCTGTCCGTCTATTGTTATCACGTAAGGAGACATTGGTTTACTGGTAAATGCCACTACTGCACACTTTTCACATGATATTTGAAGTTCTTGTTCTGGAAGGTAAGATGACGTTAAAGTCACTGCCTACTGAATCCGCACGCGAAGCTGCAGTAACGTCACACCCGACGTCCAAATACGAATGTCGTCGGCATAGATGGAGAGCCTAACGGTGCATGGAAGGATGTCGGCGAGACCAGTACGTGAGTGTTAGATTGAAGAACATTGGGCTCAGTACGCCACCCTGAGGCACCCCACGGTTACTGTAATGCTGGGAGGTTGGAGCATCCTGGCAAGTAGGAAAATGATCTCTTGTGTAGATAGTAGCTACTAATCCAGAAATAGATCTTGCCGCAAAGTCCAACTACGGTTAACGCGTTGAAAATCGCTTCATGCGTTAAGTTATCGTATGCTCCCTTAACATCCACGAACAGGACAGCAGATAATTTTTTGCAGGGCCTCTGGGCTCTACGTCCGTCACCAAGTCGATAACGTTGTCTGTGGAAGAACGGCCGCGCCTGAAACCCACTGTATCTGGATGTGCCTGGTAACGCTCGAGGTACCATTCTAGCCGTGCTAGAAACATTCGCTCCATTAATTTTTCGATGCTACTGGCAAGTCCAATTGGTCGGTATGATGAAATGTCTACAGCTACTTGCCAGGCTTGTACAGTGGAATTAGGCGACTGGTCTTCCATTACTTGGGCACCGTACCTGTCTGCCAGGAGCTGTTGAACAAGAGCAGGAGCACTTTGCGAGCCTCTTCGTCAGGATTACATAGGGCACGGTAGGTTATACCATCGGGTCCTGGTCACGGTGAACGCTTGCACAAGGCAAGCGAAGCTTCTAGTTCGTCCATGGTGAAAGGACTGTCCCTGCGGGGGTCACGTGAAATCATCGAGTGGTCGAGCGTCGATGTTCTAGCAAATGTATTTTTGCGAGCAACCTTCCTGCACAAATCGTCAGTGACGTCAATCTCTCTGTATTGTTGGTGAAGAGACAAATACTCGAAAGGGTGGTCCTGGTCAGGGGTTCCGTGGAGACCACGAACAGTTCTCCATATACGAGACAAAAGTTTTCGTGGATCCAAAGACTCGCAGAATGACATCCATCTTTCCAATGCATGTTTGTCCATGCGACGCTGAATTTTCTTTTGAAATCTCCTGGCCAACCTCACGTTATGTAGAGACTTTGTGCGCCTGTATCTTCACTCTACATGACGACGAATTGCACGATACTTCTCCAGCTCAATATCATATTCGATGCGCGTAGACGTTCTCGGAAGAGAATGCCTGGCAGCCTCTAGGCCACCCTGTGTGGTGAGCCCTAGGCTAGAGGACAAGCCAGCACGAAAGCCGTCATCGACAATTCATTTGAACATTGGCCAGTCGATACATTGAGTGACGCCGGCTAACTTGAAAGCCGTCAACCCTTCAATCCTAGTATAAGTGGATAGGTGGTCACTTCCCCGCGTTTTCATATCCGAAAACCACCTGACCTTTCTAGTGGAGGAGCGCGAAAAAAAAGTGAGGTCCAGGCAGCTACAGTAGACAGTTCGACACAGAAAGGAGGGGCTTCTATTGTTTTACAAAGACAATTATTGTTTGGAGGCAAATGGCACTAATCTTCGGCCCCTCGAGTTTATCTTAGAACTTCCACAGAGATAGAGTTGCGCATTAAAGTCTCCAGTCATCATCAAAGGCTGCGGAGACGCTGTCGTAATTCGCCATGACCGCTCGCAGTCCAGTTGGCTTGAGAGAGATTATGTAGGCTCCAACTACTCTAAAAATGAGCTTGCCTTTCTTCACTTTCAGACATACTACCGGTTTCCTTGGTCAGGTGGCACAGGATGATGGACATAGGTAAGATCACGTTGTATGAAATCGATGATCTTGCTGCATTTTCCGTGGGTGGCGGACATGAAACACTCACACCGGGGCAGTATGATGTTAGCCAATAGGTGCTCGCAGATGACGATGATGGGGGAACTGATTCATGAACACAAACTGTCGAAAGTCCGACAAGCATGTCGTAAGTCCTCTGGCGTTCCACTGAAATATCGACGCGTTCCAGACCTCGTCGTGAAACGACGGCTTCTGGAGAGCCATGATTTGAACGAAGAACTGCAAGTACTGAACTCAATGTGTCCAGCACCTGTGGCACGTTTTGCGGAGACGAAGGTTGCATGCCATTACTGCATATCATATTGACCGCAAATAAAGACGGGGACAACGCAAGAGAACAGAAAAACAACATGGGCGGTTTTTGTGTTCTCTTCCGCTGTCCCTGTCTTTATTTGCGGTCAGTCCGATATGCAGTAAACACCAACTAGGCCAAACTAATGTTCATGTCGTTACCTATAGCGAAAATGGCATTTATGAGCGACCTCAGAATGTCGATGACATGGAGATCATCAGCCAGCGTCGCTTCAACATTTGCCGAAGCCGTCGTGGTCCGTGCGTTTTGAGGTAAGTGAGCAGGGCTTCGTGCCCTCGGTAGTTCAGGCCATTTTCAAAACGGGTGAGACTTTGCGCTTTGTTTGCTTTCCTTGTATCTGTATCGGTGGTGCTATGCGTTGATGCGGAAATACTTCTGACGGAAGATGGCGCGTCACTGTGTGCAGCTGCGGTATTTCGTGAACGTTTTCGGTGTCCATGCCGACGTCGCCGAAGAGCGGCATTAGCCTCTCGATGCGTTGAATTTTCCTGCATCATTCGTTTGAGAATTGCGAATTCCTTCCGCAACCGCGGGCAATCCTTTGATGAGGCCTTATGAGCACCACTGCAGTTATGGCACTTTAGAACATCTGTGCTGCAGGCGTCTCCTGAATGGGACTCGGGCCACCGCGGGCACACGACTTTGTTCACTAAGACAGCCTTTACGTGACCAATCCCACAACACTTGAAACACTGGAGGGGCTCTGGCACGAATGGTCGTATTGGGCGGCGGACATGTCCTATTTTGACGGGGGAAGGAAAGCTGTCTCCTTCAAACAAAACCTTCACACAACATGTGTTTCCTTGTACGAAAATCCTAGTAATAAAAGTGCCTTCTGTCATTGGTTTGATCAGTATTGGCAAGTTGTCATTCGGGATAATAATGTCAACGTCATAAATGACGCCCACAGTACTATCAGTATAAATGACGCCCGCAGTACAATGACGCCCGCAGTCGCCTGTGAGGATTGTTCATAGCACCTTTAAATTGTCGATCTCAGTTCTATTACGTAAACCTTGTAGTGCACTGCAATGTTACACATCAACTGCCAAGACATTTTTCCGCGAGTTAATTCTCACGTCTTTAATCTCAGTTGGCGCCATTTTCTCGAGCAACAAAGAGAGGACCTGCCTGTTTAGGAGCCTCAAATTGGTCGCCGGGTCCACGGGCATGACGAGCACAGTTTGCGGCCAGCGCTGGGGTGCACTCTAGATGGCAGAAGCGCTTGCCGACGGAGATACCTGCAGTAGTCTTCTTTTTGCTGATCTATTTATCGCGACCTTGAAGTCATCGTCCGACGAGTCGTAGCTGTCCGAGTATAACTCAGTGGCTGTGCTGTCTGTATCACTTGATGCACTTCCACGCTTCCTGGACATTATTCGACCTGACGGCTGCGCACCAGGAAGATCCTCGGAGTTCTCTTCATTCATTACGTCAAGGAGGGAGTGGCTTCTCCCAGAAATGCAGGGAAACAAAGCGAGGAAGCAGAAACAAAAGTACAAGCGTTCTTCGAAAGAGAACTTCATTTTCCTTCACCGCCAATGCCATAGCGCTCTCAGCTACTACGGCCGGTGCCCAGCCACAGTCGCCGTTGGCGTTGAGTTTGTTGCAAAAATTACTAGAGGTATACCCTGGCACTGGTGTCGCCTACAGCTGCAAGCATGGTGGTTCAGGCACCACGGTAATGATGGGTATGGTACACGGCATTACCATGTTCTTATTGCTGTCTGCATTTGGAAATATAGGATTGCTTCGAAATTGAGACCAATCAAGGCAGATAAAACGCAATAAATAAATCCCCAAATACGTTTGAAGCCAGAGTCACAAATATAACAAAAATCCTTCTATTATCTTTGTCCTTGTCTTGTCCTTGTCTTATAAGACAAATCTTTGTCTTAACGCTCCGCATCATTCTCATAATTGCTGAACAATCTCAAGGTAAACTTCCCTTTCAGCCGGGTACATTTCAGAAGGGTCTTTTCCTGCTCCTCACAACTGTTTCATTTCCGGGAGGAACGTTGCAGGTACTTGGATACGCATGCTACATCATTCGCAAGCGGACAATTTGGTGGGTTGTGGAGACTTTCGTCCAAAAATAACACCCGTGCTACGAGAGGCTTCGTTATAGAACGCTCATAAATAATTTCGACCAACTGGACTTCTCTAAGGTGCGCATTATTATACGTACTCTAGAGTTCTCGCAGTTCGATCGCTTCAATCGAAATGCGTACCGCCGCCGACCAGAAGCACACCCTCGGCCTCGTGCTCAGCAGCAGACCGGTGTAGCCAATGATCTGTGGCTTTCAAGACTGTAGCAGCGGACTTGTGCTCAGCAAAGGTGCGCCTTTGCGATCTCGGAGGCCGCAACCGAACCACTGGGACGGGCAAGGCACGCTGACAGATGCGCACTCCCGTTCGCCGCTTGGGAAACGAAGAGTGTTTGACAGTGAAGCTAATTGCAGCGACACATTGACATGTCTTGCATTGACATACATTGGTACGACATTTTAGTATGAACTTTTTTGTAATGATAATAATAACTTTATTCATATCAATATACAAGAACTTGCTTTATTACTCTGTACGAGGCTGTCAAGTGCAACTGAGAATTCTTCCAAACTAACGGAATCCAATTTCTAGGTGACCATGCGCAGCAAAACGACCACTTAAATTCAGTGCTCGCGCTATGTAATCAACTATCAGTACTAAGAAACACTCTATGTCACGCTGAGACAGTCTTTAGCCAGACTCCCAGTGACACACACTAGTGTTATCTGTAGCTTGCGCAAGCTATTCTGCGCTTTGTTCTTATAATATAATAAATATAGCTGTTCTGCAGCTGTTCTTGAATGAAATTTTCGACAAAAGCATTCTGTTTCCGTGAAATGCTAGGGAGGGGGATTGGGGCTGTGCAATGCTGTGTCAGGGAAATCACATTGAACGACGGCATGTGCAACACGCGTGGTATGTTGGTATCGGGAAATCTAGAGTTTCTCGCTACATTCCCTAGAGGGATTTCCGGCGCTGCTGTGCTGTGGTATGCATGAGAATGCCGGTATATTGTGTCTTCGGATTGGCATCGTTCCCGGAGAGCCAGGACACCTTTAAGACGCGCCTGGCAAGCACTGTTCCGTCTGTCAGAATGATACTTTTTCTACTAAAACAGCACCTAAAAAGCAGTTTTAGCTTTACTGTTTCACCAAAACGCGTCCAGTTTAATTATGAGAACTTGCTCTTGCATGTACAATCTTACGAAACGTGTTAAATATCAGCGGGCCGCTAAAGTTGAAGGAGAGACGACTAGAATTCCGCTCGCTTTGGAGCAGTTTGTGGTCTGTTCTTACTTTTCTTCTCTTGGTTATGTATTGTAGGTGAGCAACCATCATTGAAAGACGTAATATGGGTGAATGAAAACCTTTGCTGAAACTTTCAATTTAAGAACACGTTGTTTGTGTAGCGATATTCACGTTTTAGACGAAGCCTCTTACGAAATCAGGCAACACAAGTCTCGCAGACACGTATACCGTCATTCCCATGACGGCACAGCACTCCCCAGGAAACTACCATAGACGATGGCGCCAGATTTTTCTCTAAGTTTTATAGTGACAAACTCTGTGTCGGAAAGTTTTAAAGGGGGGCACTATACCGGATGTTCAAAATTAAGTTTTATGGCTTTCTTAAACTACGCATTGGGAGGCATACGAAGACCACCTGTGCAAATAAGTTATGTGGCCAGTGGGAAGCAAAATGAGATGGTAATCATCGCTGTCAGCAGAAGAATGCGCTAATATTGAATATTGAATATTGAATATTTGCCCTTCTTGAATATTTAACCTTTCTTTTAACTGCAGTAAGTGTGTACGCTTGTATTCAATAGTTAGAGGCAGTCGTGTTTTTACACAGTTTCACTTGGAAGAATTCTAGCATGTCTGTGCGCCGAGATGAACCACTCAAATATTAAATTGTCGTTCGCATGATTACGCATGCAAGAGAGTTAGGATCGGCGCAAAGCTCCTTCCTGAGGTGACGCGGCGGTTGCGTGTGGCGTTTAGTCTGACAACGGGGCGGAGGCATTGGCAAAGATTATAACTGCTCCCCTTCTCCTCTCGCCTGGCGAAATCAAGATATGACAGTGCGGTGTGCCGTGCAGCTGTTGCTATTGGTTACAATAAAACTTAAAATACTTCGATATCAGCAGTCACTTTATTTGCTTAGCCTAGGCCCTCTCGTCTGGTCACCACTACGCACGCGCACTGCCCTCCGGCTTCTCCGCTCGCGCCATCATTTCGGCATGGCAGCTGCCGCCATTGTTACAGGCTGCGCGGTCGCGTATTACGACAGAGGAGCCGGGTTCTCCGATTTTTTTATTTCGCCAACCGAGAACGGAAGCGGGACAGTTATCATCTTTGCCAATGCCTCCGCCCCGCTGTCAGACTAATTTTTAGACCACCTAGGGTTCTTTAACGTGCACCTAAATCTAAGTACACGGGTGTTTTCGCATTTCGCCCCCATCGAAATGCGGCCGCCGCGGCCGGGATTCGATTCCGCGACCTCGGGCTCAGCAGCCCAACACCATAGCCACTGAGCAACCATGGCGGGTCGCCGTCATATTAGAGAGGTGTTTTGTGCCTATTCTAACTCTCTTGCATGCGTAATCATACGAACAACAAATAAAATTTGGAGACATATCTCAGAGCGCAGACACGCCAGAAGAATTCTTCCAACTGATACAGTCTAGAAACAAGACTGCCTCTAACTTTTCAATGCAAACGTACCGACTTACTGCAGTCAATAAAAAGTTAATTATTCAATTTTAGTTAATTGGGCTCCTGACAGCGATAATTATTATCTCACATTGTGTCCCCCTGGCCCCATAACTTACTTCCACAGGTGGTCTTCGCGTGCCTCCCAGTGCCTTATATTAAGAAAACCATAAAGCTTTATTTTGAGCACCCTGTAGAAGGAGAAGCAGCGAGCATGGCTTGGGCCAAGGTTCGGATAACTCGTATCATGCTGCAGCCGTGGCTTGATACGCGAGAAGCAGACTGTGGTGGAGATTTGGGCTGTCCGAGATGCTGAACGGCCCCGCTGCACTGTCGCCGGGTTCCTGTGCAAGCGCCGACTAACTAGCCGGACGAGCGTATTTTCCCTTGGTTCAAGTCGACAAACAACGAATCGTGTTTGTGTGCGATGTTTGCGGCCAGCTGTTCGATCTGGGACCAACAGCTTGGATCCTGCTGCTCGAAAGACTGCGCCAAAGCGAAGGACTTCAGCACCTTCGACATGCCCAATATACTCGCAAGACTCGTGCCGTCTCTCATATGCGCGCGGTCTTCTTTCTCACCGTGTCGGTACCTTCGATTTGCGCGGAAAAATCGTACCATGCGGAAACACCTAACGCTGTTGACCCAGCGTTGCTATGACGGTTGCTATCAACAGTTGCATGAGTGCAAGTGTTATAAAAGTATAAAATGTGCTGCCGATGAGCTTATCGTGACCTCGGGGTGTGAATTAGCATTAACTCATGGTCAGAGGCAGTACGGACGGAGGTAAAGGTAGGGTTATCACATAGGTGGTTTTCTATTGGTAGCACCAGTTCTTTTACCTCAACATCTCCCTGTTCTCCCTGGCTGCCTGTTCGACCCGCACACTGGCGTGCCAGTCGCCGATGTTTCGGGTCTCCCTAAAACGGCATATATGGCTTGCATCGCAAGCGCTCTGTTGGATATTGACATAGCAAACACGTAAATGGATACAAGCAGATTCATTCCTTCACCTGTTGCCTGTCGTCGAAACTGTGGTCATAGCTATTGCTGCGAGAGAGAGGCGTCCTTCTTTTCACTTTCTCTTTTTTTCTCGTGGGCATTCCCCTATATGAACGCAAAGCAACTTGTGGTTCTCTCTGATGCATCCGCTCAGTTTCCGCCCGCTGTTGGCGCTTATGGCGTCAGTTGGCGCGACCATTCTTGCCCACACGAGCAAAATGGACTCACATTGTCTCATCTCCTGACCCCGGTATATACTGGGCTTAGGAAACGACGTGCGATGGGCTGTTGGCTTTATACTTTGGTCTCTCGAAAATTTTAAATGTGCACCAAATTTTACGCAGAGCATGTCAATAAATTCCAATCATCCAAAGCCTTTGAACTCAATGCATATGCACTATATCTTGTTGACATTTTTCGCTACACTACTTATCGCAAAAAAGAGGGCACCCTTCCCCCTCGCCCTTGCCCTATTCTAGTGACGGTCCTTTTTAATTTTTTTTTGTTCGACCAAGGTGACAGACCTAGTGAAAGGGGCATTTTTCTTTTGTTATTTGACGTAACGAGGCATCATAGTTGTGGACGTTGTGAAGCCATGCTCCCCAAATTCCGCACCTATTAGGATTCACTTTGCACCCGGTTCGTCCACCATTACGCTGACAACGACCGTTGTCGTCATCAAAGTTATTGTTCTGTCGTCAGCACGCCTCGTCAGTGTCAGCTTCGCCATCGCCATACAGCAAAAACGAACAAAAGATTCTGCAGAGACACTAGAGACTGCTTACGTGTAGAAATACGAAAGCATTAGGGGGTCTTCGGTGAAATTATATTTTTCCGTGCGTTCCTTGTCCGTGCCAGCTCTCGCCGGCGTTGTAAGTGCGCCTCGGAAAAAATCGAAATGGAAACGCGCCAAGCGTCTCTTCGGGCTTGATTGCCCGCGAGGAGTTCATACTTCGAAGGAGCGATGAGGGCCGTTCAAATAGACATTAATGTTAGTTTTTTTTATTCTGCACCCTAATTTTATACACTCGTGATGTGGCGCCAACTCCTCGCCATTGGCTGCTCCGTCACGTGCTCAGTGACGCACGCACTAGGCACACTTTTAGTGAACGTTCCAATACAACAGGGGTTACATAATACCGTAGACAAAGTACCGGCGGGGGGTGGAGGAGTATCAAATACGCGGTTGAATCTTTGCCCACAATGGCAATTTGGATCCGAAGTATTGTTACTACAGCCATGTGAGCTTGAAAGTCGGACGCTGCGCCACTGCGCAACGGCAAGGGCTCAGCAGTTTTTGGAGGCTTTTTGTGCTCCACACAGCTACTGATACGATCGCGTCTGTGCAGATATTTGGCGGTGACAAGTGCCAGGGCTCTGGCGAACGAGGATCTCGTTGTATGCACGGCATGGAAAGTGCTCTTGGGAACATGGCGGTATAATTTGGTGCGCAATTCCTTACCGTCGCGTTACCGAAAACAGCGTCGATGGCACATACTGCGCCAATGATCATGATGGAACTCATGCATTGCATCTATTCAGGATCGAGAATACCTCCACAATCAGGTTGCTGGCAAACAACAACGTCAAAAACATCGAAGGTGTGACTGTCAAATGGCATCGCAACGACAACGCCATAAAGATTTCTGTTAGGACTTAGAGCTGCCAAGTGCTGCATAAATTTCTTTCGCTCACATCTCGTAGGTGTCACTGCATGCACGGCTGTGCTCGTGACGTCAGCGGTAGAGGAAGGTGTGGCGTCCGAGGTGGATAACCCCCACCCGCAGGACCTTCAGGCGACCTCAGAGCCGCACCTGTGACGTAATTATTGATTTGTACAAGCGTGCCAAATTTCACAAATGCAAAAATAAGGCTTACAGAAAAAGGCCATTTCAAATACTAAGCCGCCAACACATCGGGAAGACCGCTGGCAGCGTTTTCTCTCGCTGAGTGATGCAAACAGAAAACGTAACTTTCTTTATTAAAAATTTCCTGCAACTGAAGACAATGACCACTGAAGCCCTCGTCACCATGACGAAGCGAACGATAAACAACAATAAACGTGGTGTCCCAAGAGCGGGCACAATTATTTTCAAGCTCAAAAAAACTGAATCACCTCAGAGAAAAAGAAAGGTGTCATAACACTGTGTCAAGCTCACGCGAAGATAAGGTTCCGTAAGCTACGCATATAAAATGAATAAAACTAGTATACTTACTAATGCTACAGCCTAATTAAGGTGCCGGAACCTGCTTATGCATTTTGGATTACATATCATGCAGTAATATATCACCCGGTTAGGAGGTTTAGGGGATAACAAAAAGATAATGTAATAAGATTATTTATACATAACGAGCTCTACTTTCCCAAAGTCACCATGCAATATTCATAATTACCGATGAAGGAATTACGGTTATTTGATGTTTTGATATTCGTACTTTAACCTGACATATTGTTATTCCACGCTCCGCCCCCTGCTGCCGCCACTCCTGAACAATACCAAACCAAGATTTCGGTCTTCCCTAACGAATAATTCAGGTGGTTGGTGTGTGTGTGTGGGGGGAGAGGGGGCGACGGGGAGGTCTATTCTGTAAGTGTCCGCCTGGTGGATATGTACGTTTCGTCTGCTGCTGAAGTGCGGATTAACTGGGGCCACCCTCTCTCCTTCTGACGTGTACCCCAGCCACAAGATCTTTATGGAACACACCAAGCTTGAAGCACACACGTACGCACCGACTCGACCCATCCCTTCGACTTCGAGCCCCATCTGGACTCTCTCGACTCGACACAAAAGTATATTGCAGACTATGGCTTGGTATCGCTTTCAAAAGATCTTTTACCTTCCGAGTCGGTACGGACGAGAGCGCGGCTTGCAGTCATTGCGGCGGCGAGGATACTATAGAACACATACTTTGCCACCGTCCTCCAAACAGCTAGCACCGGCTGCCACTTGCGGCGGAGTTGGCACGTCTTGACGACTGCCCACTTTCAGGACAGACATCTCGGAATGCCGACATGAACTGTCGTCGCACCGAAAGTCGGTCAAGGCTTTGCTGAACTTTTACGTGGCAGTGGCCCTTTAGAAACACTATTATGATCCAGTCCTCTTTTTTTCTTTCGCGCCTTTCTTCTTGTCCCGGCTCTTCTTTCCGTCTTTCCTTCCCCTTTCCCTTCCCCTAGTGCTAGGTATTGAACCGGAGGCGTTAAATCTGGCTATACTCCCTGCTTTCCTCTCACCAGGTGGACACTAGCTGCGACGTTCAATTCCAAACTTTCTTGCGCTTGTCGTTGCGGTGCGTTTCGGTCTGATGTGATAGCGAGGCCGTCTTTTCTGTGCTCCCGCGCCCCTCGGTTTCAATATCGCCTGCATTACCGTTTTTTTATTTAACACAAGATTGAAGGTTTTATAACCGAACTACATGTGTTACCTTGTATAGGACATATAAATACACAAGGGGGTCTCAAAGTCGCAAGGCTGAGAGTGAGGCCTCCTATGAAACCATCCATCAGAGAGCAGCGTCTCGATAAACAGTGGTAAACACATAAAATTGAGTTATAAAATTTTTCAGTTAAGCAAAAAAATAAAACATATATACAAAAATATAAGAGAACTTATTATGAACATTAAGAAGCGTTTATGATTTTAACAAGTATCAGCGCAAAGCCTTTTCAAACATTTCAAAGGATTTCTCCCGTATACATACAGGCGAGGAATTCCAATATGATACTGATCAGAAGGTAGCTTCTGATCAGGTAGGTAGGTAGCTTCGGATCAGGTAGGAAGGTAGGTAA
The DNA here is from genome assembly GCF_038994185.2 of Dermacentor albipictus. Classification (NCBI taxonomy): domain Eukaryota; kingdom Metazoa; phylum Arthropoda; class Arachnida; order Ixodida; family Ixodidae; genus Dermacentor; species Dermacentor albipictus. Next base: position 427,012,009 of record NC_091821.1, on the reverse strand, counting down.
GAAACTTAATTTTGCAAAGCCAAAAGCCATTTGATGATACATGACGAAACTGATTAGTGTGTAGAAAAGGAACTGGAAGCCTTCGATTCTCATATTTATATATAAGAATGCCGAGAAAGTATCTGCTTAGTTTTTGAACCGATAAAATATCATGTGAGTAGAGTAAGGAGGACGCATTGGACATGAAGCTGCTGAAGGTTATTATTGCTATTGCTTGATTCTGGAGATGCTGAATGGTTGAGTAACGTACGAGCGCTCCCCCGATGAGCTGCAATAGACAATGTTGTTGTGAAATAAAGCGTAATAAAGCGACAACGAAATTTCAGAATGCTTTGATAAATATGTTGACTTTCGTGCGATATTAAAGACCTTTAAAAATTGTGGGTGCATTAAAATGTGACTGCCTTCAAATTCGGAATGCGAGAAAACGGTCCCTAATGCACTAATAAAAGGGTGAATGTTTGTTAACTAGGCTTTTTAGAGTAGCTTGAGCAACGTGTAACATCTCAATACGGCTATGAGCATTCCTTCCACGTTTACCACGTTGTAGCTCCCCCCGCCCCCCTCCAGTCATCAGTGCCTATCCAGACGTTGATGCAGCGTTGATGCGGACTGTTGACGGGTCAACAAAAGACCACCTTACCTGAACCTTACTACCTGAACTAATTGATGAAAAGGGCCAACATCGAATGCTACCGTGAGAAAGGCTTTAAACTCGAATCATCAGATTGCTGCGGGCTAGCGCCACACGCGGAGGTGAAGGTGCAACAGAGCAGGCGCAGTTGGGCGAAACGGTGCGATATGATGGACGGGATTTTGTGACCCATTAGATGATTGTGACTGGCCGCGACACAGTCAGCAGATTCCCTAGTCTGGTTTCCTGGTAAATTCGGAAGTATTAAAATCGGAGACCTTTGGCCCAGTGAGGGGGCTGACGTGCCCTGATGTGAACTCAGACGTTTGATACGCTCCTACGTCGGGTGGACTTTCGTGTCTGGAGCTAGTGTAAATAATGTAAAATAAAACATTTTCCTTCATTCCTAGTACCGGACGTGCTCGTAAAGGGGCTTGGTGGATTTCTGGCCCAAATGCTACCTCGAGCCGCAACAGACTGGTAGGCAGCGGTGAAATCAAGAAGGCAGTCGTTATGATCTGATTATGGCGGACCTAGGAACCTTCGCAAGATCGAGGTAAATTGCGCATGGAAGAACGACTTCTATGGATCCGGGATCAGCAGAGCTCCTCCTCGTGGCTCAGGGAGGCACAACCGTCGCAGTAACGACGTAGAGTCCCGGACGATTCAAGCAAACTTGAAGGAAGAGCAGTAGAAAGCACCCTCACAATCTGGGATCGGCGGACATGAGAGCGTGTCTCCGGTAGACACCGCCTTCACAAGCTCACAAGGGTGGTTGCTAGAGCGAGTACATCTTGCGGGACATTAAGGACAGGTTTCTATCGGGCAAGTAGCAAGTATTAACCTTACCTGTTGTGAGGTTAATACAGGGGGAATTGTAGTCGGCTCTCGGAAAAAGCACGGATATCACAGTGTTAAAAGAAGTGAAGCTGCTGCTTTTGGGAGCAGAGGTTGGTATCAATATTAACCATAAGTTGAGGAAGCCCGAAATTATGCGGCAAAGGACGAAGTGCGTTTCCCCCGCGTTTGGTGTGTTGCGACACCACGTACCCGAGCACACGAGGGTTGGACCCTCCCGCGTGTAGCCGTGCGCGGCTTAGCCGTGTCCGGGGAAAAGGGGATCCTGGGGGTTGAGCCCATGCCGGGTGTTTGGACCTTTACGGCCCCCCGGCGGCGGCACCACACCCCTTTGGCCTCGGCTTCACGTAGACAGCACCTCCGGACTGACCCTTTCGGGGGAAATCGGTAGTTGCCTTTTCCTGTCTCTCTCTCCCTCCAATCTTTGTCCGTCTCTTACTTTTCATCTTTCCTGTCTTCTCCTAGCTTCCGCTTACTTCCAATTTTTCCAGGCAGCAAGGGTTTACCTTGTGTGAATAGCCAACCTAGGTTATATCATATTTGGTTATAGTGGTAATGTACAGCTGGCGTTTGCAGGTCCTGTTTCACACGCCCTGCAGCGCCCCCTTGTAGGACTCCATGGTGGGTGGCTGGCGTTACTGCCGAAATTACAATCTTTTATGGCTACTTCCACCACTACGTGATGGCTCCCTGAAGAGGGGGCGCACTGATGATGTCTGAGAGTGTTTTGCCCGTCAAAAAGAAACTTTTCCTCGCTTCCATGTAGTCAAACAAACCCAAACAAACACCAAACAAACCCGTGCGAACGCTCTCACCATTCCTTGTGTCCAAGTCTCTGACCCAAGCTTTAGGTACAGGTTACAAAGCATCCAAAATGGCAAGCGGTGATCTCCTCTTGGAGCTCCGCAACCTGAAGCAATATGAAAAGCTACCCAATCTAGTAGTATTTGGCGACGCCAAAGTAACAGTAACTGCGCATCGTACTATGAATACAAACCGTGGCGTAGTCTCCGATGATGATCTCTTGGAGCTGACAGAGGCTGAGCTCATGGAGGACTTCAGTGAGCAGAATGTCACCAACGTTCAGCGAATTAAGATGAGGCGTGATAATAAGGAAATACAGACCAAACACCTGATACTTACTTTTGGCACAAGTGTTCTGCCCAAGTCCATCGAGGCCGGGTATATCAAGCTCCGTGTTCACCCATATGTTCCAAATCCCCTGCGTTGCCAGCGTTTCGGCCACAGCTCACAGAGCTGCCGAGGCCGCCAAACCTGCGCTAAATGCAGTGCTAATGAGCACACTTCTGAATCTTGTGAAAACTCGCTTCACTGTGTAAACTGTGAAGGCGAGCACGCTGCATACTCGCGGTCGTGCCCATCTTGGAAGAAAGAAAAGGAAATGATTACAATTAAAGTAAAAGAAAACATAAGTTTCAAAGAGTCACGCAGGCGGGTATCCTTCCTGCCAAAGCACACCTTTGCCGATGTGGCGCGTCAGGGGGCAGCGCCGCAATGGTCTCCGCGGCTGACCGACCCACACCCAGTGAGGCGGCAGTGACGCCATCCCCCCCCCCCCCCGGCGGCTGCAGCTAACGCTGCTACGCCAGCACATCAGACAGGGCCATCGACCCCGAAGGTGGGCGCAGCCGAGGCTGCCCCAACCTCCCCGGCCCCATGCAGCGCTGGCAAGAGCCGGCGAAGCCACATCCCTGAGGGAGCCCCATCGACCTCCGGGCTGGTGGGCGCACGGGTCTTGCCTTCCGAGGCAGGACCCTCAAAGAAAACTTCTCACTCGCAAGAGCATGTGTCCGGCGCCTCACAAGAGGCAGTGGACACTACACCTGTCCTCACGGCGCGCCAAGCGCCTATGTAGCGGCGTGGGTCCCTCGAACGCTCTAGAAAGGGCAAGACCCCGATTACAGGGCCTCGAAAGAGCTCTGTAATCTAAGCACTTCCGTTTCCGTACGCACAGCACCTATTCCCTTTTAACATGGATACACAAATCATTCAATGGAATGTCAGAGGTCTTCTTAGGAACCTTGATGATGTGCAAGAGATTATCTACAAACACAATCCAAAAGTGCTGTGTCTACAGGGAACGTACCTAAAATCACAACACACAAACTTTCTCCTACAGCATGTTACTTTTCGCAAAGATCGCGATGATGCAATCGCATCATCGGGCAGTGTCGCAATTGTAATTCAAAAGAGCATGGCGTGTCAACATTTACAGCTACGAACGGCCCTTGAAGCAGTGGCGGTTTGAGTTGTTCTGCTAAACAAACTCATCACTATTTGCTCGCTTTATACACCCCCACATTACAAACTAAGCAAACATGAATTCCAGTCCTTCATAGATGAATTGCCAGAACTTTATGTTGTACTTGGCGACTTCAATGCGCACAACTGCCTGTGGGGCGACTCTCGTATAGATGCCCGAGGTCGTCTTGTTGAACAGTTCCCAATTTTCTCTTCTGGTGCGTGCCTGCTGAATAAGAAGGCACCCACATATTACTCTCTCGCAAACAGAACCTTTTCTTCAATAGATCTTAGCCTAGTTTCCCCGTCACTACTGTCTGAACTTGAATGGGAAGTTAACGACAATCCCTACGGGAGCGACCACTTCCCCATACAACTAAGAACATATAAAGAAAACGAATATCTACCACATGCTCCTAGGTGGAAAATAGATACTGCCAACTGGGAGAAATTCCGAACTCTCACTAGGATCTCATGGAATGACATGTCTTCTTTAGGAATTGATGCTGCTTTGCAGTATTTTACAGCCTTCATTATAGATGCCGCACCTAAATGCATATCTGAAGCAAGTTCTTTCGCATGCAAACGGCGCGTCCCGTGGTGGAACGACGAATGTAGGACCGCCTGCAAGAAACAAAAGAAAGCGTGGGGGTTGCTACGCGCCTCTCCCACTGCGGATAATCTTATTAACTTTAAAAAAACAAAATTCGAAGGCAGGAGAACGCGCGGACAGGCCAGAAGAGAGAGTTGGCAAAAGTTTTTATCGGGTATCAACACGTATACAGGTGAGGCCAAAGTCTGGAATAGAGTTAATAGCATAAGAGGGCGACAAACGTGCTCCATCCCATTGGTAAACACACAAGGCGATACCCTGCAAGACCAGGCTGATGCTTTCGGTGAACACTTCGAGCGCGTGTCTAGCTCCACTCACTATCCGGAGAACTTTCTTAAATATAAATCAATTGAAGAACTCAAGCCTCTGAATCGGAAATGCATGCCAAACGATCCTTATAATCGTCTTTTTACCATTTCTGAACTTAAAGCCTCCTTATCAGCATGTCGGAGCTCTGCACCGGGCCCCGATAGAATCATGTATGATATGCTTGAACACCTGCACCCCGACACACAAACCACGCTTCTCACACTTCTCAATGCTATCTGGGCTGCTGGTTATCTCCCATCAAAATGGAAGGAGGCGATTGTGATCCCTGTTTTGAAGCATGGTAAATACACTTCATTACTTACTAGCTACCGTCCTATAGCGCTTACGAGCTGCCTCTGTAAGCTTTTAGAAAAAATGATCAATTGCCGTCTCGTACATCTCCTAGAGTCCAGTAAAATGCTTGATTCATTTCAATGTAGTTTTCGGGAAGGGCGATCTACAACCGACCATCTTGTGCGCATCGAAGCGAGCATTCGCGATGCCTTCGTGCACAAGCAATCTTTCTTATCTGTATTTCTGAATATGGAAAAAGCTTACGACACAACCTGGCGTATGGAATCCTGCGCGATCTTTCTGCGCTATGTATCCGCGGTAATATGCTAAATATTATAGAGAGCTACCTAGAGAACCATACATTTCGAGTGAAGATAGGTCCTGCACTGTCACGTACATTCATACAGGAAACAGGGGTACCCCAGGCTGGCGTACTCAGCTGCACGCTCTTTTTCGTAAAGATGAACACGCTTTGTGCATCTTTACCACCAGCTATTTTCTACTCCGTCTACGTAGACGATATACAAATAGGTTTCAAATCCTGCAACCCCAGTCTGCGAGAGACAGGTACAGCCGGCCCTAGACAAGGTGTCCATGTGGGCAGACCAAAATGGATTTAAAATCAACCCCCACAAAAGTTCTTGTGTTCTCTTCACAAGAAACAGAGGCCTGGTCCCAGATTGTTTTCTAGAAATGGGCGGACAACAAATTCCTTTTAACAAAGAGCACAAATTTCTAGGTATTATACTTGACTCCAAGCTTAGTTTCATTCCACACATAAAATATCTAAAAGCAAGATGTCTAAAAACACTGAACTTACTCAAAATCCTATCCCACACAACATGGGGTAGTGACAGGGAGTGTTTACTGAATCTTTACAGGAGCCTAGTTCGATCAAGATTAGATTATTGGGCCGTAGTTTATCACTCTGCCGCCCCGAGCGCGCTAAAGATATTAGACCCTATTTACCATCTGGGAATCCGCCTGGCCACTGGCGTCTTTAGAACAAGCCCTGTTGAAAGTCTGTATGTCGAGTCAGATGAGTGGTCAATCCATTTTCAGAGAACATACATCAGCTTTACCTATTTTCTGAAAGTACGTTCTAATAAGGCACATCCGTGTTTCGCATCCGTTAACGAATTGACGTGTGAAACACTTTTTTTGTAATAGACCCTCTTTGAGATTCCCTTTCTCAATACTTGTAAGAGAACTTAGCGAAGAAATGGACGTCCCACGTCTTGAACATCGCCTAATGCGTGCAGCTAAGTTCTTACCGCCCTGGCAGTGGCAGGTAATAGAATGTGACGTATCCTTCGTAGAGATCACAAAGCACGCTCCTGAGCTTGAAATTGCCATGCATTTCCGTGAGCTTCAATTGAAGTACTCCTGCTCCGAATTTTACACAGACGCGTCCAAATCACACGCTGGCGTATCCTACGCTGCTGTCGGTCCCTCTTTTACTGAATCGGACGTGTTGAACCCCATAACAAGTATCTTCACTACAGAAGTCTACGCAGTACTGAGTGCAGTCAAACATATAAAGAATCTGAAACTTGAGAAAGCCATCGTATTCACAGACTCGCCAAGTCTTGTAAAAGCACTGATTTCTTTTCAAAAGCAAACGAATCCTGTCTTCAATGAACTCTACTCACTCTTATGTAACATCTACTTATCACATAGGCATGCAGTAATATGCTGGGTTTCTGGCCATAGAGGAATCGAGGGAAATGTGCTTGCCGATGAGATCGCCAAATCAATAGTATCGCAAGGTATTCGTTCTGCTGCTGTCCCTGCCATAGAGATGAAGCCTTTCCTAAGAAAAAAACTGCGAAGCCACTAGCAACGCTTGTGGGACGCTGAAACGAGTAATAAGCTTCACCTAATTAAACCGAAGTTAGGTTTCTGGCACCCAAATACGAAAACACGACGAACAGATGACCTATTTACTAGACTGAGACTAGGACACACATTTGGCACTCATAACTTTCTCTTGACCGGTAACAAGCCTCCAACTTGTGGTAGATGTGGCGACCAGCTGACCGTCCTCCATGTCTTCCTGGAGTGTCGGGAAGCGGAAAAAGATGGGAGAAAACATTTTCCTTTTGCATACAGCCACCACGTCCCTCGCCATCCGGCCATGTTTCTTGGAGTAGAACCGCTTTTTGAGACCAAAGCAGTCCTCGCTTTCTTGAAAGATGTTGTAGTACATGTTACAACCCCATTCATTTCTTAGCGCATCCTCTTTCCAGAGGATATCGCTAGGATAGATTCTTTGTATAGCACATGCTTCTAGGCCCCTGCGTTTCAAGGGCCCCGGTGAGGCAGTAGTGCTCTAGACAATATTATACATCTAGACAATCCCACATTTTATATATTGCGTCATTCTTTCTCAATACAGTTTAATGTTCATAGTACACGCCAATAGTCATTACCATAATTTTACTACTCGTACATTTTATGGAATTTGGATCAACTGTTTTAGGCCCCTTTACAGCCACGGCACATTAAGATCACGGAACCCATCTTTCTACTGCGAACTCATTAACATTAGCATGGCGCTCTTTGGCCACACTTGGCCCTTGCGCCATTAAACATCAAACATCATCATCAAGTGGGTTTCGATGATGACGAGCTCATGGGAATAGATATGTCGTGATAGGAAAGAAAAGCGAAAGTGAAGGAGCGTGAGAGGAAAGAAAAAGCGGAAATAAGGAGTGCGAGAGAGAACAAAGGCAGGTACAAATTAAGCTCGTGGATATAAATATAGAGCAAGCGAGATCAGCTCGCCGTGCGGATGCGGCGCCGCCACAAATGGAAAGCGTGAAAATGACGAGTTTGCCTCAGCCACACAATAGAGGTGGCGACATCAGTCTGTACCTGATTAATTTTGAAGGGATTTGTAAGAAGCAATCATTTCACCGAGACACATGGCCGGAGCGGTTCTTTGCGTAGTTGCCAGGAGAATCTTCGCAAGTCGTGGCCCGACTGAGTGCAGCCGAGGCTGGCGTGCACAGTTCAGTGAAGTTCAATTTGCTCGCAAAATACAAGCTTTCCACAGAGGAATTTCGAAGGAGATTTCGACAGGAAAGAAAAGAGCCTAAAGAAATCTTTGTTGAGTGTCCGTGCATTTTGAAGGAAAATTTTTCAGAGTGCCTGAAAGGAGCAGGGTGCGATGACGTCAGTAAGCTGTCAATTTTAATCTGCTTAGAGCACTTTTACGAGACCCTGACGGATAACGTGCGCCTTTGTGTTGACAGACAGGAAGGCATGCCTGTAAAGAATGCAGCATGGCTGGCTGATGAGTATGTGGCAAGCCGTGGCTTCAGACGAGACGAAACAAGACGACACTATGAACGAGACGACAGTCGTCGCAGTTCGGCGCGCACTGAAGGCATACCGAAGGCACCCCAAAGGGGTAGAAAGGAATCCACAAATAATTCGGAAGAGCTCGATGGGAGAGTTAAAAAAATTATTGGGTTTTACGTGACAAAACCACATTCTGATTATGAGGCACGCCGCGGTGGAGGTCTCCGGAAATTTCGACCACCTGGGCTTCTTTAACGTGCACCTAAATCTAAGTACACGGGTGTTTTCGCATTTCGAAATCGAGAGTTCAAGTTACATGTCATCACTGCAATGAAACGGGTCACTTCGCCCGAAATTGCCCAAATAAAAGGCCAGTATTCGCTTGCATAAGCAATAATCCGAGTAACCCGCTGTGGTTGCTCAGTGGCTATAGTGTTGGGCTGCTGAGCACGAGGTCGCGGGATCGAATCCTGGCCACGGCGGCCGCATTTCGATGGGGGCAAAATGCGAAAGCACCCGTGTGCTTAGATTTAGGCGCACGTTAAAGAATTCCAGGTTGTCGAAATTTCCGGAGTCCTCCACTGCGGCGTGCCTCATAATCAAAAAGTGGTTTTGGCTCGTAAAACCTCATAATTTACCATAATCCGAGTAACAGTGATCTTCTAAAGCCATAGATGACGGGTCTTATGGTAAATGGCAAAGAGCGTAGGGTACTCAGGGACTTCGCGGTCACCATGGACGTCGTCCATCCCAAATATATTGAAAGTGGCGGCTACGTGTCCGAATGAATGCGGATAAGGCAGGCCGTCAGCGAAGATTCAGTGTTCCTACCGATAGCAAAGGTACAGATTGAGGGAACGTTCGGAGATGAGATAGTGGTAGCAGTCTCCAAGATGCTGCCTGAAGGCTACTGTTACCTTTTCTTGGACATCTCGGAGTCGCTACTGAATAAAAGGGGGTCACATTTGCTGAAGCCCAGTTGAAGGCTTTGACGAGGTCCAAAGCACACGAACTAGCTCAGAAGCAGCTAGCTCCGGAGACGTAGTAAAGCCTGAGAAGTATTTCTGATTCACCCGAAAGAAAATCCGGAGGCGGGTCATGCCGAGAAGCCGCCAATGAAAAAAAGGAAAGGGCACTCGAAAGAAAAAGAAACAGTTTCCAGGGATCAGTGCTGGTACCGACCGCGCATAGCTATGAGTGCATGCTAGGTGCTGACAGGGAAAAGCTACGGGTGACACAGCAAAATGGCTCGACCGTAGCTGGTTCTGTACATTGGAACAAGTGTGTTGTCGAAAAACATTATTTCGAAGAGGCTAATTGTGTCCTATACCGTAAGTACCAAGATAGGCGAGTACATTATTACGATCGACTTGTAGTACTGGCACCGTATCGTAGGGACTTGCTGAGCCTTTGTCATGACCACTCATGGGCAGGACACTTAGGTATAAGTAACGCGAAGAAAAGACTACTGCAGGAATTGTATTGGCCGGGTTGTTCCAGAGAGGCGCAGGATTTCGTTCGCACTTGTGAGACTTGTCAGAGAGCAAGCAAGTCTAACGACAAATGGAAAGCGCCAGTGATTCAGCTGCCCATTATTGTCAAGCCATTCCGCAGGGTTGTTGTGGATTTGGTGGGGCTGCTGCCGAAAACAAACGCGGAAAACAAAGAAATTCTCACCTTATTGTGCCCTGCAGCAAAGTTTCCTGGGGTGGTCCCTTTAAAAGAGGCAACTTCTGCCGTGGTAGTGGATGCTCTGCTTTTCATATTTTCGCGCCTCGGTTTCACGGCAGAAATGCAATCAGAGCAAGGAACAGTTTTATCGAGCGCGCTCACGACAACATTTCCCAACAAATCTCAGAGCAAATCAACAAATCCTCAGAGCAACAGCGCAGAAAGATGGCATGTCGTCCTCAAGAAAGTTTTGAGAGCGGTTTGCCAGAAAAGGAAGTGTGATTGGGAATGTTGCCTACAGGGAATGCTCTTTGCGCGGCGCAATGTGCCACACCGCCACACGAGGGAACAGGGTTTGCCCCGGCAGAGCTGGTATATGGCCGAAATCTTCGAAGCCCCCTGAGGCTAGTTCGCGAGCTGTGGGAGAACGATCGGGGTGCCCAAAAGTGTGGTCGAGTGTGTGTTGAACCTAATGCAGAGGTTACATGAGTCTTGTGAGATCGTGAAGTGTAATCTAGAGGCAGTGCAAGACGCTTCTAGGCGGTATTATGACAGAAAGGCGAGGAAACGATAATTTGACACTGGCGACAAAGTGATGATTTGGCGGCCCAGACGTCAAAATAAACTGGAAGGCCCCTGGAATGGACCCGCCGAGGTTATCGATCGCACTTCAAGGCTGAATTACACCGTTAGATTGCCTGGACGCAGACTTGACGAAAGGGTTTATCATGTAAACTTAATAAAACCCTTCTTTGAACGAACACCAATTGTCAGCGTAGCTATTAATGTTTTAGAGGACATTCCTCCAGAGTTACCTTGCATTCGTGGGAAAATGGGCCCTAGTGTGGGAGAAGTAATAACCCATGCTGTTAACTAGGAGGAACTAGGAAGTGACAAAGTGGTAGATTTCAGAAGCCTTGTTCGGTAATATGGGCATTGCTTTGGGGGCAAGCTAGGAAAGACTCATTTGATACGACATGGCATCGAGCTAACAACGGAGGACCCTTTTAAGCCAAAAGCGTACCGCCTATGTCCGCGGCAGCTAGATATTATGAAGGCAGAAGTAAAAAGGATGCTTCGTCTTGGGGCGATCAAGGAAGCACATAGTGAATATTGCTCCCCTCTAATGCTAGTGTAGGTACCCGGGGAAGACGCACGGCCGTGCGTGGATTATGAAAAGTTAAATGCAATCACAATGGACCAAATCTACCCGTTAGTGAATAGAGAGGAGAAGGTAGAACTCGGAAGCAGGGATACGTTCATTTCATCCTTAGAATTAGTGAAGGGATATTGGCAGGTGCCTTTAATAGAACGAGCCAGTTGCTACGCGGCCTTTGTCACACCTGTCGGGTTTACCAGCCAGTTACCATGAACGCGTCATTCTGTTTTTCAACGCTGGTGGATCAGCTGCTTGGAAGATTAGAAGAATTCGCTCTGCCTTATCTACATGATGCGACCGTATTTTCTAATGATTGGGAGTCTCCTTTGCAACATAACCGAACGGTGCTTGAAATAATCAGAGGGGTGCGTTTGACTATTAAATCCGATAAATATCAGCTTGAGCAGGCTCGTCTCATGTATTTGGGGCACGAAATAGTACATGGAAAACGTGAACTTATGAAATATAACGAGGCGGAAATAGCTAAGTTTCCCAGGCCAATAACGAAAAAGGATGAGCCGTCATTTCTAGGAATGCCAGGGTATTACGAGCACTATATTCATAATTATTCGGAGCTTGCCAGTCCGCTGACAGGCTGCGGAGGCGTGAAATAGAAGGGGTCAATTGGAGCGCCGATAGGGAAGAGGCTTTCCAGAATCTCCAGAAAGCACTGTCTTGGAAGCCTGTGCTTGTCTCGTCCGACTTTTGCAGAGAATTCAATCTCCAGTGTGACGCCAGTACCCGTGATCTAGAGGCCATCCTTGCCCAACTTAACAAAAGTGGGGAAGAACACTCCGTGCTGTACCTCAGCCGAAAGCGGACACCGCGAGAAGAGGAATTCAGCACCTCCGAGAAAGAGTGTTTTTGCATAGTACGGCCCATTCAAAAGCTAGGATGTTCTGTTGGCATGAAATTTACGATCGAGGGCGACCATTGCCTTCTTGCATGACTAAAGCGAATGCCAGGGAAAAACGGGAGACTGCTGCGACGCACTCTCATTTTGCAGGAATGCACAAGCATAGGAAAGGGAGCCAGAATAGGAATGCAAATGGTCTGAGCCGGGGATCTTAAGCAACGAGCTCAGGGTGCCTTTTTTCTAAAAAAAAAAAAAAAACATATTCTGGATGTACCGTTACCGATGTTAGTGAGATAGGCAAGTAATTTCTGTCTTGGTGAGGGCTGTCCACGACAAAAAAAAACAGAAAACGAAAGAAAAAAAGAAGAGAGAGCGGTAGAACTTTAAAGCGATGCAAACATCATAGCGCCCGGTAGGCGTGTCACATGGGTGCGCCGACCAGTGTTTGTGTGCTTGTGTTTTCCTAGGGAGAACGTCGCTTTGACGTGAGTGCTGGGGCGATCCGCTGCAGTGGGTCAAGTATCCGCAGGTAGTGTGAGGGAAAGAAAAAAAATACCGATGAAATCCATCTCTCGATGACTGTCGAGGGTGATGCGTGTAGCATTGAAAGAACAATCCAAAATAACTTATTGCCAACTTAGAAACAATTTATGCATGAGGCGTGTATTTCAGAGAGATACCTTTCGCGCGCTACAATAAGAACACTTGGCGCTTTTAAGCGCTGTCATCGCGAAGCCTGCGCGTGGCCTGCTAAAGGCATGTCACAGCAACGCGCGGCGAAGACTGGAAATGGTACCCTCACTTGCCGCACCTTCAGTCTCACCTATTCAGCGACGAAAGTTAGCGGGAGGTTCATTAAAAAGTGGCAGATACCCGATGTATTCATGGCACAGCTCGCTTAAGAGTTACTTTGACAGGTGTTCATTGAAAGTGGCACACACCCGTTGCAATTGTGGTTCATCATGCGAATGTGTCGTTTTGCTGCCCGTGATGAACCCTTGTTACATGGATTCGCTTCCGCTCAGCATGGGGGAAAGGTAAGCGATCTTTTTCTTCATTGATCAGATGCGCACTTCCACTGGAACGAATATCATTTGGATAGATTAGGTTAACAGGGCAGTTTTTCCTCAAGAGTGAACTTACACTGCCATGGTTCGACTTATTCTCTCCCTCCGTGAAGCGAATGCAAAGTGGGAAAAAGAAAGCTAAGCGAACAGTTACCGAAACCTGAACATACATATAAACAAATCACCACGCATACAAACCGACTAAGCTAGTTGTCAAGAATAATAAACATGTTCGTGCAACTCTATATCTTCTCAAAGAAGCAAACAATTGTAAACTGAACGTCCGTGACCGGCTACAATTACTTGACATTTACAGGTGCAGCTGCAGGGCATCGGTGGTGTTAGGTTAAATCGCTGCTTCCTTTTTGAGGGTTATCCGCAGCTCGGCCAAGGGGTCGCATGTGAGAGCAGTGCAGTTGTTGACTTCGGTCTTGTGGTTTGACGACCATCGAGGAACACAGGCTGGAGTTAGGTGGTGGCCTTATATCTGCTGAAGTCGTGAAGCTTGGGCCCGCGAACCGACCGCATCTCTTGTTCGACTCAGCACCGCGGCCGTCTTCCAAATACGTTGTAGTCCTCCTTCTCCTCGCTCATCGAGAAAGCGTGTTTTTGTGATTGGCTGTTGGACGAGATGCAGAGTACTACGAATGCGACGAATCACTGTATTCGTTTATTTCTTTTTCAGCCTCTTTCTGGGTCGCACCACACAGGGGAACGTTATAATTTATAAACAGGCAGATACCTAGTTTCCGATGTTGGTGCAAAATATATTCATTGAAGTGAGGCACACACCTACAGGCACATGCCCAGTGAACCAAGTTGGCATGAAATAGATTAATTGAATAGCAGCACATACCCAGTGGCGCATACACAAAGCTACAAGTCAGCGCCAGAGTTTTATTGAAGAGTTCTATCTACCCAGTACCGCATCTAGGGTGAACCATGTCAAAGTGAAAGAGCTTCGTTGAAGAATGGCACGTATGTGCACATTCCCACATTCTCAGTGACCGAAATTTGTCCCATGGTTAGTTTCGAATCCGGTTACCTCAGCGCAGCATATCCCGACAGCAACTGCAAGCGTACTACAGGGCATAACAGCAATGACATCGCAGTTTACATCCCAAAACGCAACCTATGCGGTGCCAGGGCATCTGCTTGGTGTGACTGTTCTATTTCCTGTCGCCTTTTTTCCGATGCTTGACTTCATATTACGGGCTTCTACGTCTTTGTTTCACATCTATGACCTAAGTAGCGCCCAAGAACGCGGCACCGCCTGGCACACCCATCTCGGCGTCAGTCTCAGGTGGGAATCGCTTCGTGGTGTGGCAGCGCAGATGTACGGTCAAATTTACAAGAAGTCGTGCTAAAAAAAAAAAGATTGTTGGTAGTGCGTTTGTGTTGGCCCCTCACAACGACGGGAGATCCGCGAATCGCGAAATCGCATGGGGCTCGGAGCCAGCCGTGGCCTGCCTCTTTCTCGAGAGACGCGACCACCTTACAATTAAGCCCACAACCGCACCGGCAGGGTACTCATTCTCAGCCGGAAGGATCACGTGACCCCTTCCAACAGGGGCCACGTATTGAGTTGCCTAAAGCGAGTCCCACCACCTCCCACAACACCGTGCGTGAGTTTTCGCAGCACGACAAATCTTGTGGTGATTTCATGTGGTGTGATGAGAGGCTAAGTATCAGCAGTTAGGGAGAGGCAAAGAAAAAATTTCCGATAAAACCCATCTCTCAATGGCTGTCGCGGGTAATACGCGTAGTATTGAAACAATAACGCAAAATAACTTATTGCCAACTTAGAAACAATTTATGGATGAGGCGTGTATTGCAGAGGGATACCTTTTTCACGCTACGATAAGAACACTCGGTGCTTTTCAGCGCCGTCATCAAGAAGCCTGCGAGTGGCCGCTGAAAGGCATGTCGTAGAAATGCGCGCCGAAGACTGGGATTGGTTCCCTCGCTTGCGGCATCTTCAGTGGCGCCTATTCAGACACCCAAGTTAGCGAGAGGTTAATTGAAAAATGACGCATACCGGTGTATTCGCGGCACACTGCAGCTCGCTTAAGATTTACTGTGACAGGTTTTCATTGAAAATGGCATACGCCCGTTGCATTTCTGGCGCAACATGCAAATGCGTGGTTTTGCTGTCCGTAATGAGCCTTTATTACCTGGATTCACTTCCGCTCAGCATGCAGGAAATAGAAGGGATCTTTTTCTTTATTGCGGAGATGCACACTTCGGATCCACTGGAACGGTTACGATTTAGATAGATTAGGTTAACACGGCGTTGATTCCGAAAGGGTATACTTACACTGCCATGGTTCGACTTATTCTCTCTACCCCTGAAGTGAATGCAAAGTGGGAAAAAGAAAACGGAGGGAACTATTATCGAAAGCTGGACATACATTTAAACAAATAGCCACATATACAAACCAACTAAGCAAGATGTCAAGAATAATGGAGACATTTGTGCAGCTCTAAATATTCTAATACAAGCAAAAAATTATAAAAACAACATCCGTGACCGCGGTTACAATCGCTTGACATTTACAGGTGCAACTGAAGGACGTCCGTCGCGTTATGTTAAATCGATGCTTCCTTTTTGAGGATTATCCGCGAATCGGCCAAGGTGTCGCATGTGAGAACAGTGAAGTTCCAGACTTCGGTCTTATGCTTTGACGACCGTCGAGGAGCACAGGCTGGAGTTACATGGTGGTCGGATATCCACTCAAGTCGTGAAGCTTGGGCCCGCAAAGCGACCGCCTCTCTTCTTCCACTCAGCATCGCGGCCGTCTTCCAGATGTGTTGGAGTTCTTCCCCTCGCTCATCAAGAAAGCGCTTTTTCGTGATTGGCTGTTCGACGAGGTGCAGGGTACTACGAGCTCGCGACGAATCACTGCATTCATTTGTTTCTTTTTGAGCTTCTTTCTGTGCGCCGCACGAAACACGGGCACATTACAATTCACAAACGGGCAGATACCTAATTCCCAAAGTTGGTGCAATAGACATTCATTCAAGAGAAGCACGCATCTATAGGCACATGCCCAGTGATCCAAGTTGGCTTCAAAGAGATTTATTCAATACCAGCACAGACCCCGTGGCACATACACAATGCTCCAAGTCAGCGCCAGAGTTTAATTAAACAGCGCTATCGACCCAGTACCACATCTAGAATGACCCATGTGGAGGTGAAATAGCTTCGTTGAAAAGCGGCACGCAGGTGCACATTGCCAAATGCTCAGTGACCCAAATTGCACCCACGGTTGCTTTCCAAACCGGTTATTACAGCGCAGCATACCGAGGCCGAACCCATTCGACCGTGACCTTCCTTGTGACCTAGTTTGGCGGTAAAACGGTTAGATAAAAACATACATACATTTGTTAATATTCATGTTCAGGGTTCTATAGGAGTTCGCTCCGTTTTCTTTTCTGCACATTGAATTCGCTTCATGGATGGAGAGGATAAGTCGAACCATTGCAGTTTAAATATACTCTTGTGGAAATACCGCGGTGTTAACCTAATCTATACAAATCATAATCGTTATAGCGGAAGTACCCATCTCTGCAATAAAGAAAAAGGTGCCTTGCATTTCCCCCATGCTGAGGGGAAGCGAATCCCCGTAACAAGCGTTCATGACGGACAGCAGAGCGGCGCATTCACATGATGCACCACAAATGCAGTGGGTGTATGCCGCTTTCAATGAACGCCTGTCACAGTGACTCTTAAGCGAGCTGTGACATGAATGCATGGGGTATGTGTCGCGCTTCAATAAATCTATTGCTAACTTGGGTGGCTGAATAGGCCCCACTGAATGTGCGGCAAGCAAGGGAATAATTGCCAGTCTTTGCCGCGCATTGACGCGACATGCCTTTCGCAGGTCAGGCGCAGGCTTCGCGGCGTTATAATCTTCGCCGAGTCCTATAATCGTAGCGCGAGAAACGTGTCCCTCTGCAGTAAACCCCTCATGGATAAACTGTTTCGAAGGTGGCAATCGGTCACTTTGGGTTGTTTTTAGAGCGCAGCTCTTTGGCGTCCGTTCCTGGGTTTCGCGTCGTCGTCGTCGTCGGCGTCGTCGTCGTCGGCGTTGTCGTCGGCCTCGTAACCAGCTCGCCGACGAATCTGCTCCGCCGCCGCGCATGCGCGCTGTCGGCTCTCCGGGCGAGGGAGGATGATGGAAGGGAGGAGGAGAGACTGTGGAGGAGGGCTGGCTACGCAAATGGCTCTTTGGCGTCCGTTCCTGGGTTTCGCGTCGTTGTCGGCGTTATCGCCGGCCTCGTAACCAGCTCCGCCCCCCTTTCTTCCCCCCAGCGCTAGCAGCGACCGACTGATACCGCTTTCGTGAGTCCGCTACCTCACTCACGAAAGACGTCGTGCACTTCCTGCAACTCGCATTAACCATCCATCGATCCACACCGATGTTAGTAGTGGGGGACTTTAATGTTGACATAAAGACAAACAGCAATTTCCTAACACTTATGCGGGAGAACATCCCGTTCCTCTCGCTCGTAACGCGTCCCACGGCTGTGACAACCTCGCGAGGCACTTGTATAGATCTCGTCTTTGAGAATCAAGCATTGGTGTACCAAGTCGAACATATATCAGTCTATTTCTCCGACCACAAAGCTTCCTTCATGACTGTCAAGAACTGTTAGTGGAGTCTTTGTTAAAGGAATACGTGTGAAAAATAAACAAAAAATTCTGTGATAGCGCATACATGTGTTGCTCGATTTCTTTGCCTCAATCTATCGAAAAGGTGAAACAGCTTATTTGCTGCGCTCAAATTTCGCATTAGGAAGTAACGTAATCGTCGGTAATTTTTTTTTCAATTCTACACGCATTAATTACTCTGGACACTCATTGAGAGATGGGCTTTACTGGAAAGTGTTTCTTTGCCTCACACTGCCTGCGGATACTTACCATCTCATCACGCCGCATGGAATCTCCATAAGATTTGTCGTGTGGCGAAAGCTCACGCACGACTTTCTGGGAGGTTGTACTGTACATGGGGTATAGCTTACTGTTTTGGATATACAAAACACGTTGAGATAATAGATTTGGTTAGCTTGCAATATGGAATGTTTTGGAAATAGCGGACGCGTGCTGGGACCTTGCGGGTGACCATGATATTCCTCAAGTATTCATAGTGCGTTTTTTGTAAAGCGATTTATGTGGTTTTATTCTTTGCTGTTCTCGTGTCTCATCGACACGCTGCAAGTGAGCTGGGAATACGATAGTGTATATCTTTAAAAGCCGTCAAAACCAGTCTTATCGGGGCTGCCAGAGCACAAAAACAAGTTAACCATTTCGGTTTTGAACAAAAGCTCGTCGATGTCCCCTTGGCCTTTAGAATCTTTAGTTCTTGCACATTCTCGACTACATTCAGTATAATGCGCTTCACCAGCTATGGGGAACACCAAGGTTAGCTTCAGGCAGAAGAATGACGGTAGTCTAATGTGTCGTCGGCGCACTTGCTTGGGTGTGACTGATTTCAAAACCCTTTGCTGCGCGCACACACAGTGTTCACTCTCTCGCACTTTCCTAATTTTGTTCCCCGTTTTCCTTCCCCCAGTGTAGGGTAGCAAACCGTACGCTCTTCTTATTGACCTCCCTACTTGCCGTTATTCTCCTTGCTTTCTCTCTCTCTCCAGCTTCAATGATGTCGTGAAAGCTGTAGGTCTTTTCGTTGCCATCACAATTTTTTCTCTTGTGTGTTGAGCTCATACAAAGTTCCGTAAAAAAGGCGTTGTCCGTTTTTTATAGCGAGGTGTTGCCCATGTGTTCACAAATCCAAACACTGAATAGCAACCACTTTACGCATCGCGAGCAGCGCATACCCTTGCACATCACGAACTGCTAGTGTGAGCTGGAAATATTGTTCCTGCGCAGTGACAATCATTTCGGGGCTGATATCTATGTGTGCTTTAGCCAGGGTAAAAACTTGCAGGAACACTCTGGCCTGGTTTTTTTCCCCAAAATGCGCCTCTTGTCATAAATTGTAAATGTATAAATAGTCCACACCATGTGAAATTTCAACACTTAAACTTGAGTGTCCGCAGAATACAAGCCCGTGAAATACGGTATTTGCAAAACCCTGGCCAAGGCAATAGGATTCTACTCGCATGCGTAGTCATTGCTGATTCTTGAATGTGAAACTCCGTCATGTCGAAAATGATAAACTTCAAATCTCACAAAATCCTTTGAAGGCATGAGGACGAAGTTTAGCAAAATCGCCATGTACTGCCTATCGTTCCCCTGCAGACTAAACCACCGCACTTGATGCTTCAGTAGACACTAGCACTAGAGCTCCCCCTAATAATTCCTGTATGAAACTCGATGTTCGAGTAGGCTTGAAGTATCGTGGTAAAAATCTAAATCCCGTGAATATACAGCAAAGTAGCAATGAGTCCTGTTAGAGCGGTTGGGCGTCGCGGCTGCTGATGAGAAGTCTTCGCAAAGTTCATAACAGCATACACGTAACATTCCTCAAGTTTTATCGAGTCAGTAGACAATGATGCCGAGAGAAGCACAGCGTAAATCATTGTTTGAATTGAAATCCAATTTTATCAAGAAAATCGAAGCTGGAACAGTAGCAAAAGACGACTTGACCCCGGTGAAAGCAAAATCACGATGTCTACATAACGCGAGAGATGCTCTGTGCCAGTGGTGCTACGGCACTCACTGTCCGTGCTACTACTTCCTCCCCCACTCATCCTCCTTATACACTTGCTCGGGTATTTGTGTTGGTTTACTAAACCTAGCTCTAGAAGCGTTAGCATGCTCCACTCACGGCCATGGTGGCTGATACGGAGAGTCATTTTCATCCACAAGCATCGCGTGTCGTTTATGCGAAAGCAGGAGCAGTGAACTGGCCAACAAACACTTCAGGCACCAAGGCTACAGAGTCAGCACCTTATCGCTCGCTATCAGACTGGAAACTTCTTGGGAAGGGGGCTCCCAAAGGAACTACGCGCGTGTAGGTGGCACTTGCGGTAATCACGTTCCTGAGATCTAAGAGCCATCGTGGCCGACTTTAAGAAGGCCGCTTGCTGCTTTTGTATTCACTTGTCCAGCAATTCATGTGACACCTAGCGGGGAGCGCATGAAACCTCGTGGGAAGGTCGGAGCAGACGCTCCGTCCGTGGCCTCCATGGCCTCCGCAGTACTGCTATCGGAAGCACTTGTAGAAGGACGGAGCCGCCAGCGAATCAGATGCTCATGACCACGCAATTTTGCGACGTTCCGTAGTGTTAGCCGGGCTGATAAGAAGACAAGGTTGCTTCCTGTCACAAAAATTTCCCATTACTTAAGCACATGGATTCCGCCGAAAGGCCACATAGTTGTGTGTTCTTGGCATTTAGCCCAACACATCTTTTTTTTATTCCAGGCGATAATCGGTTTGTTCGTAAAGTGTGAAGGAAGAGCAAACCTGTTCTTTGTAGAAAATTTGCAGTAACGCCACTGCGGCAGACTTGGGGAGTTTGCGTTGAAAATGTTGGCCACGCGACAACTTCGGCGCATGCCTTTTTGCAGCGCGTAGTTTATGTGCAAGCGGGCGTGGTAATGCAGTTTAGGATGCAGATGTCTCCTCGGAACTCAATCTATGAACGAGGCTGTTATATGTGATACATGCCGGGCTCAACGTGGGTAACCCAGCCCCTCCTTACTGCACATCAGAGAAATATGGAACAATGAAGTCTTCGGCGCTTCTAAGTAAGATCACTCTGATTAGCACGACACGTACGCACTGGCATGAAAAATGACTCTTCGGTAATATAACAGTAGGCCTTCCTTGCGGCCCAGAAACAATATTCAATTAATTCGTTGCAACTAAGTAGGCCTTCATTTGAAGATCTTCATTAATTTGAAAGTATGTATATGTCGAAGCAATAGTGTCTCATATTAGCGTTTGAAGGAAATAAGCAATTCAGAAGCGAATGCTGTTTTGGCCAGTTAAAATGCAGGATACATCAGATATAGAAGAACATGCTAAACTTGTTCATATCTACGCAAGAAGTGAATAGCATTAGTTTACACAGAAACAGAGTTTTCACTTTCATTAGCTTATAGAGCAGCCAAAGGCGTTGGCACAAAGAGAGCAGTAAGCAATAAGTAACGAGCAGGTCTTACACCACGAGCCAAAGGGGTATGCAAAGGTGGTGCGCAAAGGTGTATTTCGCACCGAAAAGGTAATACAATACACCAAATGTGTATTGCAGGGTGTGCAAAGGTGGTGTGCAAAGGTGAGCAACCTACCACAATAGCCACGGCTAAGCGAAACAGCTTGAATGTAATCTTGAATGTAAAATAGATAGCAAATGCTTTTGTAACGCAAAAATAGCGGGCAAGCTTCGCCATAGCTTCGTGACGCATGTTGAACTAAATCGCCAGTGCAAAGCTCGCTTATAGGCTCCTTGCTAACGCTTAGTTGACAAGGATATGCTACTTATTGCTCGTCTTTTATGTTTGAAAAAAAAATGTGAGCTGAGTCAGCGTAACGTGACTGATTCTTTTTTTCTCAATTCTAATCCTATATTCCCGCCTGCTGGCTGGCAAGAACACCTTGAGCGCCGTCAGCGGCGACTTCGGCTCACGATGACCGAGCGTTGGGAAAAGGAATATAACACGCTTGGAATTTAATAGAGCAGAATCAGGTGCGCCCTACCGGGGCCCGTTTTAAAGAGTTGTAGTGGGCAGCCATCTTGCTCTTCGTTTACGTGCCCGTCGATGAGTATGACTCAGCCAAATCAGACTTACCTATAGCAGTGGATCCAAACAGCAGACATGTGCTTGTACTTTTTTGCGAATCCCGAAAAAAATGCACTAAGTACATGATTTTTTTTTCAGGATCGCAGGCGAACTTGTGACATAGTACACGTGAAGTGGAAGCCAACCACATGATCACTTCGCCTCCGCTGCTAATGCGTCCCACAATGTATCGGTCAGTTCATCGGAACTTCGTGCCGGAAGTCATGCCATGCCAGAAATTTGCGCACACAACACGGTACCTGCAGCCTCATTACCTACGATATCTATCTGGTGGCGACTAAAACAAAGTTCCTTACGTCAACCATACCCGCATTCCTCTCACGAAACAGGGCGAACCAACATCGCACTAAGCGAAAGCTTCTCAAATATTTTCAAATATCCCCTTCAGTTACGAATTATGAATGACTGTTGATACATGCGTGAAACATGTTGCTTGAGACTCCACTGAAAGGAACAAAATGACTCTTGTAGCATTTTATTACGAGTCATTGTAATCACAAAGTAACTGAATATTTGAATAATTTAGTGAGTCATGCTATGTTTTTTCATAAACATGATTAAATCCCCTGCTCGAATTACATGCACAAGTTACAAGTTACAAGTACAAGTTACAGGAACATGCACAAGTAAAGCAATTAAAGAGGCTAGCTGGTGCTCGTTAATGATTAAGTTGGGCTGATTTTTACCCTGTCAAAAAATAAAATAAAAAATAATGATAAATGGAACAATGACGCAGACGGACGAAGCACTTCGTCTATCCGTGTTCTTGTTCCATTCTATGTTATTTATTTTGCAACTGTAAAACTCAGTGTGACGTAAACTTGAACACCGCACTGCAAAAAATGACCAGACAGCTGCAGTGGCAGCTAGCCTTCTTGCATCCGCCATGCTGCACAGTGTAGCCAGATTCCGCAGCGTCCCCTGATGTTTACTTTAATCGGACATATTGTGTACAAGTCTCTCCTTCTCTCCCATCACGCTTTACTTGTCTTTTTCTCCCTAACTACCTTCCACACCGGTGCAACGTTGCAAACCAGAGCTACCTCTGGTTAACCTGCCTGCCTTACCGTTTCGATCTCTCTCTCTTTGCAATGAACGAGGAGAACCAGGGCAACCGGTAAACTCGGTTTTTGTTATTATAGAGCCAACCGACAATAAAGCCATCGAATAGAGTACCTCGATTCCTTCGAATTGTAGAGATTTCTGTACACGCTTTAGTGAAATCTTAACATCATCTAAATCAAGACATCATCTAACGAAGAATATCTCTAAATCCTTGGGGTCCTACAGGTGGTCGTTCGCAGCTACAGCTGTGATTTATGTATGCTTATTGGGAATGGACACATGTTTCCTAATGTTTCGTTTCTATTCTTTGTGTTTCCAAACGGAAAACGTATCACCATCCTTTTCTCTGATCAGGTGCACAACAAGGAGCATGGTGCGCGCATAAAAACTCAAACATCCACATTTCGAAGATCCCCGAAAGAAAAGACTCACAAAAAAAGTGCCGAGAATTACCACCTACGCCACTTAGCACAGAGTCGCAAACATGCGAACCAGCGACGCTTGTCCCAGGTCACGGCGTCTGCAGGTCAGCCGCAAGCGCTATGGTGTAGGCTGCGGCACAACTGGCCAGGGAGACAGGTGCAGGCGTGCGTGGCGATGGTTTCAATGTTCTCCCTTTCCCTACAATGCGAAGGCACGCGTGAAGGCAAGCACACGCACAAAAAACGAACGCGAATGAAAACCCAACTGGTAGCAGTGGGGCTTCGTGGCGTACTCTGCACTCTACGCTGCACGGTTGAGAGGTTCGCAGGCTGGCTGGACGACATGCACGTTTGAGTGCATCCATGGAAACCAAGGCGCGGAGTTCGACGGGGACCGCTGAAACCGAGAAAAAAGAAATATTTGGCGTCAGTGGTGCCGAATATTTTTCAGGACTTTGCGTAGAACAGCAATGTATAAGCGAAATGAATCAATGAGTGAATGAATGAATGAATGAATGAATGAATGAATGAATGAACCATTTCTTTCAAATAAGGATGGCTCATAGCCATAAGCGGGGAGAATTTGACGGCCTCTGCGGGAGGATTGTTTTTGCGGTTAGCATTTCCTGCCTACTTGACCAACTCTGTCTGTCCGTCCATCCGTCCGTCCGTCCGTCCGTCCGTCCGTCCGTCCGTCCGTCCGTCCGTCCGTCCGTCCGTCCGTCCGTCCGTCTGTCTGTCTGTCTGTCTGTCTGTCTGTCTGTCTGTCTGTCTGTCTGTCTGTCTGTCTGTCTGTCTGTCTGTCTGTCTGTCTGTCTGTCTGTCTGTCTGTCTGTCTGTCTGTCTGTCCGTCCGTCCGTCCGTCCGTCCGTCCGTCCGTCCGTCCGTCCGTCCGTCCGTCCGTCCGTCCGTCCGTCCGTCCGTCCGTCCGTCTGTCTGTCTGTCTGTCTGTCTGTCTGTCTGTCTGTCCGTCCGTCCGTCCGTCCGTCCGTCCGTCCGTCCGTCCGTCCGTCCGTCCGTCCGTCCGTCCGTCCGTCTGTCTGTCTGTCTGTCCGTCTGTCCGTCTGTCCGTCTGTCCGTCTGTCCGTCCGTCCGTCCGTCCGTCCGTCCGTCCGTCCGTCCGTCCGTCTGTCTGTCTGTCTGTCTGTCTGTCTGTCTGTCTGTCTGTCTGTCTGTCTGTCTGTCCGTCCGTCCGTCCGTCCGTCCGTCCGTCCGTCCGTCCGTCCGTCCGTCCGTCCGTCCGTCCGTCCGTCTGTCCGTCTGTCCGTCTGTCTGTCTGTCTGTGTGTCTGTCTGTCCGTCTGTCCGTCTGTCCGTCCGTCCGTCCGTCCGTCCGTCCGTCCGTCCGTCCGTCCGTCCGTCTGTCCGTCTGTCTGTCTGTCTGTCTGTCTGTCTGTCTGTCCGTCCGTCCGTCCGTCCGTCCGTCCGTCCGTCCGTCCGTCCGTCCGTCCGTCCGTCTGTCTGTCTGTCTGTCTGTCTGTCTGTCTGTCTGTCTGTCTGTCTGTCTGTCCGTCCGTCCGTCCGTCCGTCCGTCCGTCCGTCCGTCCGTCCGTCCGTCCGTCCGTCCGTCCGTCCAGGGTACCTCTTTTATGCCTGGTGAAAAGAATTAACAAGCAGGTTACGGGTGATGTAGCAGTGCATTACGTATGAGCCGTCCAGAGCGTTATAAGTATGTTTTAGGGACAGCGCAGAATATACCCTGCTGCCATTGAAAAACTAAGAACGTCATCGAAGTAAAATCTATTGGAAATATGGGAACATTCGTGACAGTGTTATCACGAAGTAAAATGTTTATGCATTAGTTACTGTATCTCTAAAAAATTCCTTTTAAGTGTTTAAAAACGTTGTGTGCGGGCAAGGTTTCCAACTGGGTAGTCATATACGGCCAACGTTTGAACATATGTTGTGATGTGAGCAACTGTAATTGTTAATTGCTCTTCTGGAAAGAAAAAGTCTCACTGGAAATCGGGCTATGATTATGCAAGGTTGCGGAAGGCTGTTGTCCTTTATAATGACAATTGTAGCTTGATTGACTGTACTTTAAGTCAAAACCTAATTACTCTGTAATTTTGATAACGTTTCAGTGCCAACAGACAAGGAGAAAAGGGAGACATACACGCTGCGGTGGGCTAACTTCAACAGTTTATTCTCAGGATAATTCACACATTTTTACACTTATACGTCATCCACGACCGCGCCACTCCTGGTCAAAGCGTCACATTGCTCCTTCCAACAAGGCCGTGTCTTTATGAAGCAGGTCGAAAGACACAGTGCTAAGAGACCTTTCACCACTATCCTTAATAGCCTGTGGCTCTATAATTTAACGCATCTTCTTATCTGTGTGTCTGACAGGTTTCACACAATCAGTAGACAAAGTAGCATAACTGAATTATTGTTAAAGATTACCGTTACGGTAATTCCATACATTTAAAGCTGTGTGCTTTTACACGGACATTAAGATATCATCCTGTTTGTTCTCTGTATTTTCTACCACAAAACAATGGCAGTTCATATGCGACTGCCTCTGCACAATCAAACTAAACGGTTTCGATCTGTCTTGGAACAACCCGACGTGGTTTTAAGGCAAGCGTTTCTCAGACCACACCCTTTGCTAAGTTTATCTCCAGCAGATAAAACCTACTGTTGTGTTCACTCGACTAGTAATCATCTTAGGATAGTTGCCGTTCCATGTAGAAAGGGCACTTCCGCAGGCCTTCGTTTGTTTGCCACCGTACTTGTTAATTTATTGTGCTCTGAGCGCCAATTTTCATCTGATACTTTCTAGGAGACCCTCTGCTGTAGATGCTTGCAAGGTCTCCGAGTATTCTGCCGCAGGCAAACGTTCAGATTGTCTCTTTAGGCTCCTAGAGACCCTATGACAGCGCGAATTTTTTCAGCGTATTGCTTGGCGCAAGTTGGCAATGCTCTTTTTAACAGTTTTAATGGGTGAAGTTATATGATTGCAGAAGCTTATAGGCTACATCTAATGTGTTCGTTGTCAAACATTTGAAGCTAAGTCTAAAAACTGCTTTGCACCTTCGGCAGACGGTGCAATCGTGAGTGTTAGTGAAATACCTGCTTCATTAAAAAACATTGCTGGGCAGTATCGAATATACATGTAACTTAGATACTATCTTAGATACTCTTCGGGTAACTTGTATCTGTATCATGATATGACTGGCAAGACGTGTATCTAAATCTGTATTTTTGATACATGAAAGAATGTATCATGTATCTTAGATAAAAGATACCGCTGTCACAACATCACCCTGCGAAACTATAAACAGAGGCTGAACTCCGCTTCTCAGCTTATACTGCTGCCACTAAGCCACCGGAATAAAACTAAAGGCAGCGACATTCCTGTATCTTTCCGCCTAAGCCCTCCAGCGAGTGCAGGCGGTGAGGTCTGCGCGTCCCTATTGATGGAGCAGATTAATGGGGTGACGCTCGCGCCGCCTCGACAAAAGAAGCGCGCGACCAATTTTTTTTGTTTTCTTGATGTTTTTATTGAGATGGCAATTATATGGACTCTCCAGGAGCATTTCTGCCGTCGGCGTAGCCGTGAGGTTCCGTATAAAGCGCAAGGGCGATAAAATCGTCGCCGCGTGCTGTATTCTGTGCGTGCGAGTGAAAGCGTGCGAGGGTGAGACAGTGATTGCGGCTCCATGTCGCGTGCGTAAGGGGAGGCAAGCAGGGAGGAAGCACGCCGTCTTCCGTGGCGCGAGGCTCCGGGAGGAGGCTAGGGAGGGGGCTGCCCGGGCTGCTGTATCTTGAACGCCATCTGCGACGGGGACAACATCCGCCGCGCTGTGGTTCCGCAACCTAGTTCGCGTTGCGAGACGCTGCACGAAGGTCAATTCACTCGCTGCTGCTGCCGCACTTGCTCGCTCCAACGTTATGACAGCGAGTTTTCGCGGTCATCGAGTGAGATGTGTTCATGTTTGCTTGTGTGCGCGTGGCACCATACTCGTAATTTAGTTAGTACGCCTATGTTTACAAGCTTACATGGCTGATAAAGATACTATCATTACTTTGTATAGCTGTCCACTAATGTGCTGTTGCAATCAATGCTTCGTGTTTCGGACTAAACTGTCACTTTTTTTGTTTTTAGTGTTATGGCACTTACCCGTAACCACCGTACTAAGCTACTAAGAAATCCAGTAACTAAGTAACCACCGTACTAAGAAATCCGCGTGGCGTGTTTTGCGCAAATTCTGGTGCCACTATAGTGTCGTTACCGAAGTTTCTCTTGCGTGGTACTTGCTTTGTTGCGAAGTCTGAAGACTGAAGGAATGGGGTTGCCTTGCATCCAGTGGTTTTCATCAGGGATTTGAAGGGTCTCGTGGATGTTAGTTTGACTCTTGTGAACCAAAGCGTGGATCGCGGTGCTTCCGCGAGACTTGTGCGTGAAGCGGCTATTTTGTGTACGTGACTGTTGCTCGCAAGCACCAAAACCAACTTTTTGGACTACGTTACATGCTTAAACTGTAATACGTTTACAGAGAGGATAAGCTCCACAGTGGTATTTGCACCATCATGCAGTTAATGCTTCTGATTGACGTTCTTGTAATTAGACGGCGACCGCTGGATGGTCGGCAAGCAGAACAGCGACTCCCATCGATTATAATAGCAACAAGCAAATAGCGTTGACTGCGCAGCGTATAAAAAGCTTTTATGTTAAGCAGCTAACGCAACCCCAATAAATTGTTTCGAAATGAAATTGTTGAACTTCGAACAAGACAAAAATTTTGAGGCACTAGCTGACATTTCATTCAAATGAATCAATGTTGGTCGTAGTTAAGAAATTTCCAAGCAAACCTTCTTGTCCACACGCGTTTGCTTTTAAATTATATAGATTTATAAATGCAAAATGAGACAGCCACCCGAACGCAGCTAAGTGTTCCAAAGGAAACGCAAACGGGTTCCTCGAAAGAAAGTCTCGCAGTTGAAGAAAAATTCGTCCTGTATCGTCCTGTATCCGTATAATTCATCATAGATCTTTATAAAAAAAGACAATGGGCTACGGCACAGCGACTACGCGCCCCGCATTCGACGCGGTGAGCGTCGAGCAACGCAGCGTTCGGCGCGGCAACGAAATGTGCGCCTGAGCAAGCGACGCACGCCTGAGCCTTAGAAACAGCTCGTTTCTAAGGCAACACCGCATTCACTAGAGGCGCTTTTGTACCGCTTTGAAGCATCGCACTCGTGGCTCAGTGGTAGCGTCTCCGTCTCACACTCCGGAGACCTTGGTTCGATTCCCACCCAGCCCATCTTGCAAGAGTTGAGCCAAAGCCACCTAGATACAAGCGCAGCTGCTTATATACCGCCGCGACGCCGCGAGCGACGGCGCGAGTTGGAGCCCCGTTTCTCCTCTGTCGTGAGGTCACGGTGTCACGTGGAATGGCATGGGGTCAAAGGTCATTGAAGGCGACACCGCCGCGCCTGAGGAGCTGGGTTGAGCTCTCGTAATATGCTTCGCATAAAAATTGCGAATGTATTGAAGAATCTGACGATACATATGGAATGTATCGTATCGGGTACAATAACTGCGACAGTATCTCGTATCTGTATCCCAAATACTTGCTATCCGTGTATCTTGTATCGCACCAGGATAAAATTGCGAAGTATCTTTGGCCCACCCTAGTAAAAACGGTTAACAGATTATCCTCCTTGGAGCGTGTGTCCCGGTAAAAAAAGACGTTATAAGTTATCGACATATCTGAATACATTAAAAACACTAATACCAATCAATCCGTCTGACAAGCAACGATTGTGGTGGTTTAAAACTATATCGCTAAGTTGTATGCGTCAGCCTATCGAGCCAATAAGCCCTAGTCACCGTATAATCCTACCCATTCAAAACCGGTTGAAACAGGCGTTGCCAACTTGTATCTAGACAACTCCATGACAAAGTTGCGTACACGTACGATGTGTACATACCTAAAGAAATGGCCTGGACGATTGTCCGTAGCAGCTTACCCTGAGCGCTTGCATGTATCTGTACTAGTAGGTATCTCCAGGAAATTTCGTACGGAAAACTCTGAATACCAACCCGCCCAATTAACGGAAGGGCTGCTCTGTAATAACCAGCAACCATTATAAAATGCGCAAAAGATCAACGCACCCCCTTGACGCTCTTTCAGCAGAGTCGGTATTGTCTTCGAACAATATTTTATATTTTCGATAGACTTGTATAAAGTTCCACGTATTTCGTTACGGAAGGAATTAGGAAGGCCTTCATGAGGCCCTTTTCGCACAGTTCACCCCTTTTTTCTTGGCACATTTTTTTGTGCATTTGCATAAGGAACCCGCGAACTTCGTGTCAGCATGATGTGCATTGCAGCGCGAGTGTCGGCGCTAAGAAAGTAGAGTGAGCTGCGGTGCAAATATGCACCAGCCTGCAGCCAGCACGTGTCAAACTGTTGCTGCATGGCAGATGACATACGGTGACTAACTCGAAGAAGTTTTACTCATCATACTGGCCCCAGAGAGACTAGTGTAACTTTCCTCATTGAATGTGCATGTATTGCTATAATTGGAAGAAACGGTAAGGACAAGGAGACCGTGGCGCGTACTGATGAGAAAAATAAGGTCGAGAACGCGTGACGATCCGTTTAATTTCAGGTACCCTTTCTTTCATTACGTTCTTCCATCCCTGATATAAAAAAGCATTAGGAACGACCGCTTTAGATCAAGGCCCATGTTATAGGTCGTAATGCTTATAGTACTAAAATTATATTGAATACGACATTAGGAGACCTTGAGTGTGTTTTCAAAACGCTGTCTGTGGTGGAATCGGGGCTGCAATGTCAAGCTTCAGGATTTTAAAACACCCTCCTTGTAGCGGAGGCTTCACCGATGGGCTCTCTTATATTTCTTTTTGCTCTGTCAGCAACAAACGTGTAATAATGCGGTCCGTAGAGCGGACCAAAGATCCGCGAGGGACCCTGCCCAGCAATCAGTTTCGTTCTTGCGGTCCAGTTGAGTTTGCGTCTTAGAGCTGGCGTTGCTGAAATCTATGGCGAAATAAAATGCAACAAGTTGAATGGAAAGAAAATAAATAAAAGGAAGATGCATCCCAATAGCTGCACCCTTTTACAGGAAGCAGTGACTAAAGAGTTCGCAAAATAAATGTATGCAGGTTACCAAGAAAGAGATACAGAGAGCGTGTGGCTAGATATCCTGGCAAAGGACTCAGGCTGCAGAGAAGTACAAATGGTAAAATTCTTGACGGTACCTCGAACTTCGGCCCAGCAATAAGAAAGCAAAACATGTTAGACCCCATTTCCGCGGTGGGCGGTGTGGACAGACGTTTCACCACGATCTACGTTAGTCTAAAAATGAAGAATGGCGACGTTTGATGAGTTTCGAAAAAAAAAATGAAATAGGCGAACTCTTATTCTGTCAACGAAAGCGGACGTAGCGACTAGCTTCAGCGAAATGGTGGTATGTACGTTTAGTTTGATTCAAATATGAAAGGGCATAATGCAGGAGCCGGCTCAGCTTTCTTCGACCATGTTTTTGCCGTTCAACGCAAAAATAAAACTAAACAAGAAAAGGAAACCCTTCTAGCGCTGCCGCTAGCTTGTTCATAGCAACAGCGCTCGTTGAATTGCTTCACTTTTAATACCGTGGTGTATTTTGTGGCGAATGCACTGACGTGCCGTTCAAGCTGCTGCCAAATTTTATTATTTTCTGGCGTTTCTAAAGGTTCAGCTGTTCCAGCCTGTGGCTGCTGTCATTCTCCTATAGTGTGCCATGAAGGAAAACTGCGGTAATGCGGGAGTACGAAATGAAATTTCAGCACATGATTTGTCAGGCAAATACTTGGCCCGAATGCATTCACATATAGCGTGAGACCTGTGTAATTTTTTACCTGGTTGATAGTATACCTGGGGTCATTTTCTTCTGCTTGACCTCGTCTACAACACATCATTCAGCTTGTTCAGACACTGTTTTTGGGCACGACCTCCACTTGTATCTAGTTGGAAGGGGTGCTTTTAAGTTGATTCCGCAGTAAGAATGCGGAGATTTTACATTCTGAGCTGCCTGTAGGTGTTTAAAGTCTACATGTGCCGTTGGTAGCTTTATCATAGCTTTAGCTCTCCATTTACCAGTGCATAGGTAAGAAATTGACCACAAAACTGTGTGAACGAGAGTCTCCTGCACTTAATTATCAGAATTTGACCACCACATGGGAGGAGTTTCCACCTGCATTGTAACTGATTCATCAGAAGATTAGAATTATGGTTAAAATGATATCTTTGGGAAAATAGCCAAGGCTCTCGGACATCAGCAAGACCATGGAGGAATTTGGCCCATCAAATTTGGGAACGATGAGTTGCGACGTAAATGAAAGTTATGTCAATAGCGATAAATCTGCGAGAACGACAAGCTTGGGTGCATGTTTTTTTTTTTTCTATGGAGCACGAAAGAAACTGAGAACTTAAGAGATGACGTCAGGACAAAGCTTTACTCACAAATATGAGACCTTATGGCGCAGAATAACTTTGATTTAGAACCCAGAACCCAGAAACCACAATAGGTGGCTTGACAGAACAATGCACAAAGAACTCTGGGAATGCAAGTGCCAAGGTGTAATAAAGATGAAATATTTCCTCTAAAATAAAACCAAAGAGGAAGGCACAGCTACATATGTAGTCGGCAAATCAAGAGTCGAAATCTGGCTAAGTGGACGTGCGCGAAGAAGTGGAAGTTAGCGAAGTAAACGAAACTACGGCTTGTAGGCTATTTCCGCTAACGCGCCAATACTGCGCTGAGGAATTGCCCCACAGCCATAGATGTTGAAAGAAGCGAAAAAAGAAAAAGAAGCGTAAGCTTATGTTCTAATTGGTGTACAACTAATTGGTAATATCTACTTTACGGCGGAGCATCGACAAAACAGTTTATTTTTTAAAGAAAATCTGTAATAATTTTTTTGTTTCTATCAGCGCAACGTTCACACTATCCTGAATCTGGTCCGTTTTTATGTTATCTTCCAGTAAAGTCGGTCTTCGCTTCTCGTACGTGGAAGAACGGATGTAGAAACTGGCAATTTCCGATTAAACAATTTACTGTGCTTTCAAAGCTTGCGATCTTGTGTTGCGTCGTATGGTTGGGTATGAAGAACTTTATTTAGGTCCTGAGGGATCAGTCTGGGACTGATGTGGGCCGCTCCCACGTCGGTACAAAGAGGCGGAGCCCTTCTGCCGTCACACGGGCCCTCTGGACAGCCCTGAGGTGGTCCGCCAGCACTTCAGTGTGCAGCATCCTCTGCCACCCCTGCTCACCTCGAGGACCATCACCCGCCAACGCCAAGCAGCGCCAAAGCATGTGTTCTAAATCGAGCAAGCCCCCACACTTACTACAATAGACTGAAACCCCGCAGTCCGGATTAATTTTATTCATGATGACTGGGTTAGGGTACATTCGTGTCTGCAGAAGCTTTAGTGTACCCGCCTGTGGCCTATTTAATTTAGAATGTGGCAGGGGGAATGCCCTGCGCCCTTAGTAATAGTGCTTGGTGATTTCGTTGTAGGTTAACAGTTGGTCCCTGTACTCAGGAGCGGGAGATGCAGCCCCTTCAGGGAGTACACGACACACTAATCCTCGTGCCTCCCTGTGCGCCACCTCGTTGAGGTTACGCGGGGCTCCCTCCACGTCGTATGTCAGGCTTATTTTTTTTCGCTTGTTTGCCCCTGACCCTTATAGTTTTATACGAATTATGCGGAAAGAAAGAAAGCGAAGGTATGTGCGTGTGCCGAGCGTTTTTAGTACTCTTTTGTAATGGATACATTCCTCGCACGCGTGGTCGCCAGAGTGTTCGGCTGCAGACACTATAATGCTGTTGCTGCTCGATTTACCTCAAGCGTTTGTGTGAAGCTGACATTTCGTTTCACACATACCTAGCTCGTTTCGATGCTATTAAGCCGACACAGCCGCAAACGCTGCTAGTTAAAATTCGCCAGTGCGTTCAACTTGTATGTCTGGAAACATTATAGCGCTTTCTTTTATTCAGATGAAAGTAAATGAACGACATGTAGTCACCCTGTATTGTTGACAGCTACTCGCTTTCACGTTGCAGAACCGACAATATAAAAATAACGTATGTATGTTTATGTAGTAAAAAAAGGAAAAGAAATAACGTCCTAGAATAAAAAATTCAAAGTGCACAACCCTTCATATACTCGTGAGAAACACCGAACGCACGCGCACACGACGCCACATTCCTTGTACACCTGCTTCCTTTGTTCGGGCATATCCAACGTAGTTTGCGATAATGTTGCAGCACTGACTGTTTGGAGAGTTCGTTGCTGTTCAAGCAGAGCATATCGTTAATCAACAAGGTTTGTGTCGCACACCTTTACGACGTGGCAAAATCCATGGAGCAATCCTTCGTGCTATCTTTCGGTAACAGAAGCAAACGACTAGGCTGGGGAAAGAAAAGAGAAGAAATGAAAATATTGCAATGCTCCGCTTGCATTTATATATGTACTACCTACAATTTTGACACTTATGACGCACAGAACGAAGCGATATGGCGATTCTCAGGGACCGGTTGGTACCTATAAAGCGCTATATTCTCTCTGACGGGCTGGTACCAAATACACGGGAAAAGATGCCAGCAGCCACCCCAATCGCAATCTCAACAGTGTATCGGGTCTTCTTCTGAAAACAAGGAAAGAAACAAATACAGCAGCCTTGACATGTTGACAAATAGGGCGCCGCAAATTTACGCCAGGCTATCTGGAGATTTCGTCGCATTAGGAGACCGCCCACAGGTAGTTGAATGCGTAGTGAGCGCGGATGTGTCATTTTGATGAATGCGCCGCGTGCAGCCTTTTACCGCGATTGCGAAGAAGCGACACCACGCTGATCGCACCGGCTCTCTCTCCGCACACAAGTTTCTGCCACGTTTTCGCCGAGCGCGTAGGTCACTTTTAGCTAAATAGCGTTCGAAAACCGATTTTATCAGTTCTCGCTTCTTGCTTCTAATGAAGGTCGACGTGCAAGAGAGCAGGGTAGAGAAGATATGCAGAGCGAATATTCTATAGCTGAAAACAAGTGCAAGGAATATATGCGAACTCCGTTTGATAGGGCGCTGAATTAAGTTGCTCCGATGAGTTAATCATTTTTTTCTTCATCTTTAGAGTTATCGATTTGAAGGACGCAAAAAGCATCGTCGTGAAATAATTTTTTTAGTTTCTCACACCTTGTAAAAAGCCTGACTCAAGCATGTGCCGAGTTAAGAAACCAATGTTTCACTCTGTAGAAAAAAAAAAGAAACAGGTAATGCTAGCCTCGGGCGTGTCAAGGAATGCCATTAGCTCGGACAGGCTATGCGCGTGATCTAACAACCTTGCAGAAGAGAGAAACAGCATGGACCATTACATTGAGTTGGCGATGTTGCGATTTG
The DNA here is from genome assembly GCF_038994185.2 of Dermacentor albipictus. NCBI lineage: Eukaryota > Metazoa > Arthropoda > Arachnida > Ixodida > Ixodidae > Dermacentor > Dermacentor albipictus. Next base: position 426,977,305 of record NC_091821.1, on the reverse strand, counting down.
AGTTCTTAACATGGATGTACAGCAGTACGTGAAGATAACTTCATTATTTTAAATAACACGCGTCGACTATACTCAAGATTTAAATCAGGCTGCTAAATGCAGCGCGCACTGGTAAAGAGAAACGATAGCATCAAATAGATGATGCAACTGTCTTCGCAGCAATAGACCAGAAAAAAATTTACCCGTTTTCTAAGGTGAGGGCCATTATAAAAATACCCCTCATTCCAACGTGGCGCCTAAGACGTGAAAAATAGCAAGATAACATTCTCACTTAGTCATACTTTTTTTTTTATTTAACATACTGTTAGTCCCACTGGGACTGTTACAGGAGTGGATTTATCAGAAAGATACAGGAATACAGTACAGTACAGTAATAGAGCAGTTACACATCAAGCGGGCAACAATACAAACAGTATACAGTACAGTACAGTAATACGCCAGTTACACACCGTGTGGGCAACACAATATCAATACAGTCTGAACATGATCGTCAGGTGTGGATTGTTGACAAGACTGACGAGGCTGCGAGCTCAGCGAACTTTTTTAAGGAATCCTGCGCAGTTATAGATTTATCTAGCCCGTTCCATTCTCTTATGGCTCGAGGGAAAAAGGAAAAGTAATATGTGTTGTTAGCACAAGAGTATTCATTAATCGTAAAGTCATGCTTGTGACGTGTTTCTCTAGAACGATTAAAACTAATGTAAGTAGCAGGATCCATGTTAAATGCGTTATGAATTAATTGATAAAGAAACTTGAGTCTATGGAGCATGGCGCGGCTTGATAAGGTGTCTAGGCTTGTGTAGGAAAGCAGATCTGTGGGAGAATCAGTGCGCCGGTATCTATGGTAGATAAAACGAACAGCTTTTCGTTGAACTGATTCGAGCATGCGTACATCTTTTTGCATATATGGAAACCAGACGACGTTTGCATATTCTAAGATTGGACGGATAAGGACTTTATAAGCGAGTAACTTGGTATCTGGAGTCGCAAAGCGCAAGGTGCGCTTAAGGAAGTATAAACTGTTCATTGCTTTTTTGGTAATGTTTTGTACTTGGGTTTTAGAGCTGAGATTATCAGAAATAATCACACCAAGGTATTTCTTTTCAGTTACTGTTCTGAGAACGCCGTTGCACGTACCGTAAGAGAAATTAAGTTTTGTTTTCTTATTTGTGACAGACATCACTACAGTTTTTTTCCATATTGATTGACATTTGCCATGTATTGCACCACTTTATGACGTTGCCCAAAGCTGTGTTTAACCTTATTTGGTCTGCATGAGTGTTTATTTTTTGGTAGAGCACGCAGTCATCCGCAAAGAGACGCACCTTCACATCAACGTGATATGTTATGTCGTTTATGTATAAAATGAACAAAAATGGTGCTAGCACAGAGCCCTGCGGCACGCCAGAAATGACCGGAACGATATCAGAAGCATGGTCATTGTATTGCACATATTGTCGGCGTTCTGATAAGTAGCTGGCTATCCACCTCGTAACGGGACCATCGCCAAGTATTTTGTTTAGTTTGAAATTCAGTTTAGCATGTGCCACACGATCAAAAGCCTTTGAGTAATCAAGGAAAATTATATCAGTTTGACTTTGATGATCGATTCCCTCTGCGAGGTCATGAAAGATTTCTGCCAGTTGGGTAACAGTGGACAACCCTGCTCTGAAGCCATGCTGGTTTTGGTGAATGATGTTTTTAGTCTCAGTATGTTCTTTAAGAAATTTTAATAAGATGTGCTCAAGAATTTTACAACAGGTACATGTGAGGGATATAGGCCGGTAATTGGACGGGGTCGTTACGTCGCCTGATTTGTGAATGGGCACAATTTTTGCTACCTTCCATTCAGCGGGCAGACAGCTGTCCTGAAGTGACTTAGAAAATATGAGGTAGAGATATTCACTGATTGGTTCGGCATAGCGCCTAAGAAAGCAGTTTGGAATTCCGTCAGGACCACAACTCTTTCTTTCATCAAGGTTCAACAACAGAGAAAGAATCCCAGGTACACTTATGACCGGGGCGCCAGAAAGTTGTGTAGACTCATTACTATAGCACGCTAATGGTCCTAAAACACCGTTATCGGCGGTGAATATCGACTGGAAGTAATTCTTAAATGAGTCAGCTTGCTGCTTTCCACGTGTAGGCGAACTAGCAGTAACATTCTTTCTGTTTAAATACCTCCAGAACTTGGCCGGCGAATTTTTTCGTGTGCCGGCTGTCGCGTTTAATTCATGAAACTTCAACATCCAGCTTTCATCTCGCCGTACAGTGTTAAACTTAAGAGAAGGACTGAAGCATCCTACCGACGTCGGTAGTGGTGTGTGCAGTGCTTGTGAACGAGCAATCGAAATATCTTTACTTGAGAATTACCGTCAATGCTTATAGGTGAATTAGCTTACACTAATTACAGCATTTAACATCGAATGCCCAGTTGTTGCCTTTCGCGGAATGCTATAAGCAGACTCTGTGCATTTTAGTATTGCCGTTCTTGCGCTATCTTCAAAATATAAAATAAAGAAAACGTGAGAAGACCTCTAATGTAAGTGAGCATCCAATGCAACCCTATAAGGCACGTATAATTTTTTTTTTAATTATGACGTTTTACGTGCCAAAACCAAGATTTTATTGTGAGGCACACCGTATAGTTGGGGACTACGGCGATCTGCACCACCTGCGGTTCTTTACCGTGCAGCTAAATCTAGTACCACGGGTGTTTTCGCAATTCGCCTCCATCGAAATGCGGTAGGCGTGGCCGGGATGCTATTCTGCGACTTCGTGCTTACTCCTGCTTAGCATGCAGCCCGATACCATAGCGGCTAAGAAACCGGGGTGGGAATATAAAAAAAGTTGGCACACGCTAACACTGATATGTGGGTCACGCTACCGGGCTTTCGCAGATTAACATGAAACGACATCCGCGCAGCGACAGTATATCGTGTGCGCGGGCGCGATCTTATCACACTTTGTCTTTAGGCCGAACTTCACGGCGCTTCCGACACTGATGACAATGGTGAAATTTCGTCTGCAGTGTCTATTCAATTGACCTCCCAATAAAAGCTGGAAAGCGGTTAAAATTAAATTATGGGGTTTTAGGTGCCAAAACCACTCTCTGATTATGAGGCACGCCGTAGTGGAGGACTCCGGAAATTTCGACCACCTGGGGTTCTTTAACGTGCACCTAAATCTAAGTACACGGATGTTTTCGCCCCCATCGAAATGCGGCCGCCGTGGCTGGGATCCGATCCCGCGACCTCGTGCTCAGCAGCCCAACACCATAGCCACTGAGCAACCACGGCGGGTAAAGGAAAGCGGTTCAACGTCTAGTTGAAGTCGACAAAAGACAAACTCTTTCTCAGCAACGTAGGGGGGAGGGGGAGGGTGAGAGGGGGTTGTATGAACCCTACAATTTATTAGGAAAGCAGCGCTGTAGCTGCAAAGTTTCATCGACCCGACCTAGAACTTGAATCGCCTTCCAAACTTTTTTCGTCAGTTATCATCGTCAGAATCATCATCGCCTTCTTCGTCATAACCATCACCTATCTAGTGGCACATACGTAGGGGCGCGTACGCAGCAACCCATATAGGTGCAGAAAACCCGCCGGCTCACTGCTTCTTATAGTTAGACTGCACTAACTTCAGGATTGGTCCACGAAAGGGGCTAGAAACCAGATTAGAAACACGCACTCTCACGCGGAAAAGTTGGGGAACTTTGCCGGATCTCTTTAAAAAAGAAAGAAAGTGTTTGTACGCATCTTCCAGCTAATGATGAAGATACAATTACGCGACTCGCTGGCCACAGAAATTAGCTGGGTGCCTTTCATCGTGCTGTAGAGGGTATGTAGAATGTCGATCACATAGTGTTTTGTGTCTCAACGTGTTCTAGTGGTCAATAGAACTTTCACTCGCTGTACAATGTCTAGCATGGTGCCTGAGGGACGCGTTCGCCACTCATACGTGCAGCATATGTATGTTCTCGTAACGCGCCACTTTGGTTGCATTTCCAAGAAATTTCATGAATGCTTCGTTCACGGATTCTGAATAAGTCCCTATTCATTATGAGCGCGACAACGTATTCATGACTACGGGGAACGCCCCTGGAGCCATTCTTATGCGCATCACGGAAAGGTGAGACCCTATAAAGCAGTAAATACAACTCCAGCAGATTGCGCGTTTCATTTAAACATTTCACAAGCACTTAACACATGTGCGAAGCATAGGCGACAATAACTTTTTCTTTTATATGTGGCACTAGCCTTTTAATTTACTATCTGCAGTTGCAGGAATCGAAAATAATTATGTCAACAGCCGCAATACCATTCATTTCCCGGACGTAGCTCGTGTGGCTGTTGATTTTTGACGAAAACCTTCTTTTTTAGGTCCCATTTTCCTCTCTCAGTCTCGCAGTTACCAAAGGGTCTCTCTTTTGCTTAAGGCTGCTTTGTTTAAGGGTTTCATATTGTTTCTTTGCCTCCTAAAAAGGATGATGCTTCCTTTCCTTGCGTGCCGATCTACACAAGTAATTATCGAAAATTCATCAGTTTACGTATGACTGGGTAGAAAAGCAGCGAAGACAGAATTGCGCAACCACACTCTCGAAGCAGTTTCTATGGGTAATTATACAACTTTTGTTCTGTTTACACAAGTGTGGCGGTTTGGTGGAGTTTGTATAGCATCTTATCTCGTTGACAGTTACGCAGCCAGGAATGAGTGATAGAATACGAGTAAAAAAAAAACAACAACCGCAAGAAATCCGCAACGGGAGGTCACAAAACTTCCTTCATTTATTCTCGAAATCTTCTTTCCGATCTTCCATATTATATACATTCCTGCTTCGTTCCTAATTCCACATGGTGTGCATATCTGTGGAGGGATCGAAACACAGAATCTACGAGAAAGGGTGCTCCAGCACACATGAAAAAAGTAAGCACTTACCATAAATCAGCGATATCAATATCGCATGGCACTGGGACTCGATTCGGCTACAGTTTTTCTTTCGTTAACCCTGGCAACCTCCGTCAATTTTTAAATCAGCAGGAACGTTAAGGCAAAATCAAGGCGCAGGGTTACGTTGCCTATGACTTACCGTCTTCCGAGTCGATGGATCTGCGTCATTTGTTTCCGTTCATAGCCAGCCAGTTTCAAGAGGACAACCTCGACCTTGCACAGCGTGTCTCTGGGGGAGACCAATAAAGTTACGACGTCAAACCCATTTTTCAGACGCCCGCGGCCTAGCCAGCGGCCAAACGAGCCACTCGAGGATGAGATAAATATGACGGTGGCATAGGTCAGTAGACCATGGCATTTGCGTTCAGCGCTATTGATACAATAAAGAAATTCAGTAATATATATACGTGTGTGCGTGCGCGTTTGTGTGCGTGCGTGTGCGTGTGTGTGTGAGTGTGTGCCTCTGTGTGTGTGCGTGTGTGTGTAATAGGAAGCCTGCAAACACTGACACGAATGACAGCATAGTGGACATTATATGTAGGTCCTAATTGAAGTTATACGCGATTTAGTTAACATATCTTTATTTTATCGGTGGGCAAGGTGTCATAGCGGAGTTCCAGAACACGAGGACCAGCGCAGCCTGTTTCTAGAACGGCAGTGCGCGCGTCATGCTTGCGCCATCGAGCAAGCGCCACCAAACTCTTATTTTCGTCGTCGTTCGCGGCCGGCACCAAGACGCCAGCCGAGAGCGCCGACCTTAGCGACCCCGCGTGGCGGCGTCGGTAGGCGCTACGGGGCCCCCCACCCAGACGGAACGGCGAAACGGCTAGTGTGAACGCGTGACAAAGAGGTCCGTCGTTAGCCTAAGTAGTCGTCGTGAAAGGCATCAAGGAAGGATGGAAAACAAGAGGTGAAAGGCAGAGGGGTTAACCAGATTATGTGTCCGGTTGTCTATACTCTGCACCGGGGGATGCGGTAAGGGCAGCAAAGATGAGAAAACAAGAGGACATTAAAAAGAAAACAGAAGAGAGAGAAAGGATCAGTACGCACATTCTGTAGTTTTTCAGTGATAGCCGTTTCCTTTAAAACGCACGCTAACAAAACAGCTCGTGCCGGCGTCGGCTTGCACCAACGTCCAAGAACTGTGGCATCCGTAAGGGGACAGTTGTCAATCGTGTCGAGCGTGGTGCTGAGGACTTTTGTTTGTGCCCTGAGGCACTACCACAAAGCTCAGGTGAGCTGCACTGGGTACTCCGTAACGGGAAAGGGACTCGATGAGCAGAAGCTGTTGGGAGTAGCGCGCCAAATTGAGATGAGGCTCGGCACACGGGCCTTGAGGTTGGAAGAACGGCGCAGCTTGTGAGGCAAATGGTGCGTCGACGGTGCTTCCGCGCCGTGGCACGGTGCGTAGGGCGCACGCATGTAGCGCAGGTGAAGGCTTGGAAGGGCTCGGCACGTTGAGTGACCTGCGCCAACAGCGCCGAGGACTGTACTGCCGGCTGGAAATACGGCTTTTTCGATCTTGGAGATTGTAGATGCTCGTGGCTTGTGCCCATGGTGACAACAGTTGGCACGGTCGGATCTGAAGCAGCGGAGTCGGCAATTAGAGGACGCTTAAGCTTCGCCTTTAGGAGTGGAGCGCGATAGCATTCAAAGATCTCTGACTGCTTCGCACACTTTCCTGCGACTGGAGCGTATGTAACCGTAATGCTTAGCGGGAAACAGTGGCCGCGAACGATATGCACGGAGGCGGGCTTTCTCGAAGAAACGTGGCATCTTGCGTGGGCCGCGATGCGGAGGAGGTGAGCGCCATCTGGAGGTATTGCAAGGAACCGGGTGCGCCGCTCCGTGGCCTCGAAGGTACTCAAGCGGCGGCATACGCAAATGGCGGACGCCGTTGCCGGTGTATGAATGGTAGAAACATTGGAAAAGGGGTTTCTTTTCTTCTTTTTTCTTTTCGCGTAAGAGAATTGTTTTCTCGTATAGGGTCAGATTACAATCCGACGCTCTTATGTCTGTAGGTTGGGTGTAGGTCGTCATTTACGATGTTTGTGCGTATTTTAGCTTGAGAAATTGAATTACTTCAGTAGCTGTTTTGCACCACATGGACGACCTCGGTATCGGTGGTTCGAAAATCTTTTTTGTCGAAACAACGTCCGATGCTGGACGCCAACGGCGGATCTTCTGCGACACGGGGCCCTTAAAGCTATCGCGTTAAAAGAGTACTGTACCCATCGCATCTAGTTTTATAGCGTTTAGATAAACACTACACGAAGGCTTTGCTTGAATTAGACTCTAACACGTTCATTGGATCTGTATAATTGCTTCAAAAATGTTTAGCAGAGCATTTGTAGTAATGACATACCGCTGCGACATTGCACTATTCTTACGTATGTATTGCATGCAGTTTGAACATCTTGCTTTGAAGAACTGAATGCTCGTTTAGACTGGAAACCTTCAGAAGTTACAGATAACAAAAGGCAACAGAAGCGTGCTATGCTATTGGAGTTGAGAATGACAAAAAGGTTGTTACTATAAGGGAATAAGAAAAGCACCATTGTCCGTTGAAGAGACATTCTCTCAACGCTGTTATAAATGAATAAGTTGTGGAATCTGCTTATAAAGTTGAGAAACTCGTCTGTAGATTCTTCAAGATAATGCTCATGCAAGGTCAAGAAGGAGCATATTGATCGGCGGTGCACTGTTTGCGCTGCTCTAGCATTTCCTCAGCTTAAAATGGTCAACAAAGACGGGTCGGTTTTACGGTGTAAAAGTATATCTATAGGTAATCGTACGGTAGAAGAAGCAGCTTGCGCCATACTATGTGGCGCGGTCAACGAGCAACAAGTTTCAAAGGTGCGTATGGTGAGTCATCCGTGGCGAAGTCTGTGGCAGTGCCCTAACCAGTGGCGTAGCAAATGGGGCGGGGGAGGAAGGGGGGGTGGGGGGCCCGTGGGCTCCGGGTGCACGGGGCCAGTAGAGGGGGGGGGGAGGGGTATCACATACGTCCGAAGACACCCGAAAATTGTCACTATCTTCGTCTCCCTCGACTGCACCCGGCGGGGGGGGGGGGGGGGGGCGGGTGAGGGGGGGTGACAGAAGAGCTATCGGCTCCGGGTGCCAGACGACCTAGCTACGTCACTGGCCCTAACCTAAGGAGGGTGGTTGATTGAGATCCCTAAATAGCAGTTCAATAACATTAAGAGGAAGCCTTAGCTTGAGTGCTCCTATCTAAATACATGTAAAAGGAGAATTCGTTTTTCCGGCAACCGCTGCACCAAATTTGACAAAGTTTGTTGCATTTAAAAGAAAAGCTTAAAATCTAGTGACTGTTGGTCTGGGATTTTTGAGTTAGGTCGTAAATTTTTTATTAAAAATTGCCAAAAATCGCAAATTTTCAGAAAACAGAACTATCAAGTTTACAACTCTGTAACGCAACAACAATAAAGGATAATACAATTCTGTGAATTGCATCTAATAGTACATATAAAGCGGACAAAATTGATATGTTACACATGAATATAAAATATTTAGTAATATCACAATACAACTTTGGAAAACCCTTGTATCCAACGTAACACATTAACGTAAGATGCAAGAAGACATACCGAATTTGTCCGCTTTGAATGATCTCATGGATGCCATTTACAGATCCGTGATGTCTGCTCTTGATGCAGAGCTATGGATTTGTAAACTTCGTGCTTCTATTTTTTTTTCGAACGGTCATATATTTCAAAATCTTTTTAAGAAAATCCAGGCCCTAAATCGGAATTCTGCTTCCAACAGTCATTATAACTTGACTTTCGCTCACAAATTCAACAAGCGTGATTAAAATCTGTCGAAGGGTTATCTCAGAAAAACGTTTTTGCGTTTTACATGTATTTGAATAGGCCGTGTCGGAGTTGGGCCCGAGCTAAAGCTTCCTCTTAAGGCGGAGAAAGTTCAATAACACGAGAAATGAATTCGGCCGCAAGCGAATTGCGGGGACCTTGGAAGTATGAACGATCACCAAAAATGTACCCCTTTATCACTTCGCTATAGCAACAGTAGTGTAAAAACACGTGTAGCCATTTTGTTAACGAGGCACGAAAGCCCCCCGTCGGCGCGCGAAAAAAAGAAACTAAGAACAGCACCTTCACAAGTTCAAAGGGCTCTCTTCCCTCACTATAGAGCGAGTATTCGCAGCGCCAGCTCGGCGGTGGGATTAAGCGCACTTGCGTTCCACCGAGATTGCGATCTTCGAGAACTCGGTGCGCAGGGCTAAGATAAGTGAGGCGACTAAAATAATGGAAGGAATATGAAAAGCGAGACCTATATAGCGCAATGTGCCCAGCTACGCTGTGACAAATAGGGGACCCTTTGCCTGGGCAGATGCATTCCGGCATGAAGGCGTTCATACACAGAGGGCTTCACAATGAGAGTGCTGTTGCGGAACGCAAGCATTAGATTGGTCACAGAGTATAAGCCTATTTGCACTGCCATTTCGGTCGTCATTAATTAGACTAGGGTAGTAATCGTCACATTGGACGGGAACACGAGCATCATAGCGTCCTCTGAGCTGAAATTATTCAGAGAGGGAAGAGAATGCCGAATTAGTGACCGGCACGTGAGATTTTATTACTTAGAAATGCTGCGGTCCCTTGTTGTGCATCCGTAGCTAGTGAACTCCACGCGACAAACCGACGGCTATGCACTCACGAAATAAAAGACACATATAAAGAACAGAAACGCTTACATGCCTCCTCCCCCTGCCCATTACGCTCGATTTCCAGAACATAAAACGCTCACGCTCGTTTGTCCGACAGCGTGCGTTACATGGAACAAATATCCACCTAATGATCTCTCTCCATCTATTAAATACGAGTAACCACGGCTTAGGCCCTAAATGAGGGCGTCGACCTTCAAGATTGATGCTTCAGTGCACGATGGTAGCGTACGCTCATATGTAAAGGCTTCTTGAAGCACGCCTTGAAAACGTTTCTCGTCGATGCTGTGATATGGTGGGCTACTTAAAAACGCAAACAGTTAAGGAAGTAGCTGATGCACTACTAAATCACAGAGATATTCTATTTCTTAAGAAGCGATTCTTAAGATCTGGTAGAAACGATTTAGAGCTGATTTACGCCTCCCTGAAGAATGCCACTTAGAATTTACTTGAGAGCGACATGAAAAAAAAAAAAAGATTGGGCAGAGATACTTCGTACTGCTTACATATGGGAATTCGACAGCGTCATACCGTTTCTAGACATTGGAACGCCATGAATGCGTTCATTTTATGCACTCATGACGTGGCGCCACTTCAGGCGGGACTCCTGATGTTTCCCTATTTCTGCAGAAATTTCGATCACTCGCCCAAATAATGAGGAAAATTTTCCGTAGGAAAACATTTTCCCGTAGGAAAATTCTGGCTTCACGTGTTGCAGCCCTGCCAGCAATGTTGAATAAATAGTTATTTAAACTACTGAGTGAAATGATAATGCTTTAGTTCTGAAATGATTGTTTACTGCGAGAGAAAGCATCCCATAGGGGGGAGTAAGGGGGAGGGGATTTCACAGAGAGGTCGTTGTCTTGGAAAGTGTTGTACCACCCGCCATACAAAAGCAATATATTTCTAGCTTCTTGCAAAAATATAGCCAAGTACAGCCTTCACTGTTGTCTCGTAACTTGTAATTGGTTTGCAACATTATGCTACCTGTATTGACTGGCGCTCATAAGCATGTGAGTCAATATGTTACTCTTTGATTAGTATGATTGCTTCGTTTCATCTTCAAATAGTTCTGGTCGTTGCTGCGAGATGTATTTTCACTTTAGGTCACTTCATTAAGAACGCACTGTTTAAACGTGACTCAGCATCTTGAAGCTTTTAGACGGCCTAACAAATATATATAAAAAAATTGTAGCTAGTAATGACTTTTATGCCTGAAACTGTACTGCCCGCCCTGCAATGATTCTTCAGTATATATCATCATTTGTAAATGAATGCAGAAGAAAGATTTTACTGCCTGAAATATTTAGCGCACGAGCAAATTTCATTATGAGGTCATTTATTGTAGCATTCCGTTTCATGCGAAATACGATCGCCGTGGCTGGTGAAAGAAGAAGAGACCTTCAGCTCAGCAGCAGGACGCCATGACTGCTATAGACAACCACGACCAGTTGCACTCAAGTTACCAAGAAGCCGATGATGTTGGGAGTCTATGGCTATATAAATGTTCAAATTACATCCTCCAAGGCGTATAAGAAGAAGAATTTTATTCATGGGAGCCCGAGATGGTGTGCTCTAGCCTGCTGCTCTGCATCGGAGTTGAAAACAAAAAAGGAGACGAAAAGACAAGATGGGCGGTCATAAGGCCAAAATAAAAGGATGCTAACACGGCACAATCTTGCAGCTCTGTGAGCAGCGCGGGTCCACTTCCACGTTTATACGCGTTTCAGGATGTCTCTCAATGCATGTACGACTGGTGGCGCATGCGATCAATACAGGAAAGGAAAGGCATACAAGACCTGCTGGATATCGATAAGCAGTGAAAGGATACAGACTTGTTGCTGACGGTCGTACACGGGCGAAATAAAGGTACGTGAACTCCACGACCCGTAAGCGGTTACCGAATAGTCGCAATGTCCAGCAACTTGCAGACTCACTGCTCGGCGTGGCATCTCCTCAAGAATAAAAAAAATAATAATAATAAAGACTTGTAAGTCCTGCAGTCACGTGACTCTAAAGCGAAAGGCACAGGAGTGGGACGGGCGTGCCGCTAGACCTTGAACTGAGAATAGTGCGCCGGACGCGAAGCAAAACGTTGAAGCACTCCTTACGCCACCCCGGCAACACGCCGATCGATTGTGCAAACAACTTTCCGAGGACGCATGCGAGGAACTCTTGCGGTGCCGCTTTCGACACAGCGTTGTCAGCGTCTTCAGAAGTTCGGCCTCCCCTTTTCCCACCTCCGCCCACTTTGTTCGGCACCTTTGTTGAAGGGACGCACACTTCTCCGAGCAAATTATATGCTAAGTACTGGTGCGCAGGAACCTAGATCCTTGCTTTCTTTGCGCAGACGCATGCTGCTGCACCGACAGGTGGGTCCAGTGCGCATGCAACACGAACCTCTCCGAAAGAAAAGATAGCTTTGAAGCAAGCCAGATAAAAACATATATATACAGCCACAAGACTTTCCTTACCTTCTTGAGCCTGCCTTCCCTCCTTGTTCATTGAGCGTCAACGTTTTAGAAACCCCTCTCGTCATTTTGTTTTTTTCTCCTTATTTATTCTTCCCCTTTCCCCTCCCCCAGTGTAGGGTAGCCAACCGGACACATGCTTGGTTAACCTCCCCACCTTTCCCTTTTCGTTTCTCTCTCTCTTTCTCTCTCTCAATCATTCTGCCCATTCATTCTATCCGCTTCGCTTCTTCCTCCTACGATACGAAGCTAAAAAATTAATGGAACTTATAATGGCACGTGCAACACTATATATAAGTGGGTCTCCGGATAATAATATTGTTTACGACATGCCTGATTGTTAATCCTGTAAGGCCCACCTTTTTCTTTAAAATAATCACTAAATCGCACAAGTCTACATCATCAAGGATCGGCAACCTTAATTCTGCAACGAAAAGAATTCACCCCATAAATCTATCGAGAAACCATTGTTCAATCATACGAGAAAGCCGCTTCAGCTCTAAGCTATGTCTCAAGAAGCCCTGGATTCTTGTTGTGTGCTTTTTGTTGGTTTGTATGTTGACTTCGTAAGTACATTATGGCTCACGAAACCCAAGAGGAATAGATAAATTGTTTCAAATGTTTCCGGTAGGCAGTAACAACACTTTCCCATCTTAAAGGGACACTAGAAAGCAGACGAATGCGGAATATGCGGAATTGTCTACCTTTGTGTGCGTGTGTGTGTGTGTGTGCGTGTGCGTGTGCGTGCGTGTGTGTGTGTGTGTGTGTGTTCCATTTCTCCATTATCACGCTTTCTTATCCTTTATGTTAGATAAATGTTCAATATGAAACAAAAAGTTATGTAAATACTATGGTCACACCTACCTGCTGTTGCTTTATAACTTCCGTCGAATAGCAGGCCATTGCTCGAAATTTATTACAGAAAACATCCGGCACCTGACTGCTGTAGGCTTCGAACAGATAAGCACATATGCTTATTTCTTATCAGAACCATTAGGACAGAGGAAAAGTAGTCTATGGCTGAAATATTGTGTCATCCCTTACGTAGGCTCAGTACACGCGCAGAAGCATTATTTGTGTTCCGATGAATAGTGTTCCGAGATGGAGTAGTGCTGGTTAGTGTATATATATAGACACCTCGAGCCACGATATGGCAAAGGCGTACAGTGCAATAATAGACGGAGGTAACTCATGCCGCGATATTTTGACAGTGCCCACGGCCTTACTTTATGAAATCTCCTGCATGTTCTAGACGAGGGATAAAGAAACCAAGCTACAAAAAGAAAAAAGTGACCAGAGAAAGGCTCCTAGATAGAAAATAAGGCACATAGTACTGAAAGTATTTGTCACACAAAAAAAACCTTGGCTGAATTTCCGCACATTTCCACTTACAAGAAAGAAACAAACGGAGGTAAAAGATAGAAATTAAGGTATTCAAACCAAAAGGTTATCGGACTCGAACCCGCCGCGGTGGCTTATTGCGGACACGGTAAAGATCCTCTGCTGGTCAAAATTAATTCGGAGTATTCAACTACGGAGTGCCCCATGATCCAATCGTGGTTTTTGACCGTAAAACCGCAAAATTTATTCGTCCATAGGGGCCGAAACAAGTCTACACAGGCTGAAACACGACAGCTTGAGGCCTATCGTGCTCGAAAAGCGAAAATTCAAAAACTGGTATGTAGACAGTGATATGACTGTCTATACATAGCCTACTGTTTAGAAAATTTTGGATCCGTTTGACGGTTACAATGATCTCGGCGACCGTGTTTTAAGCGTTCTGTCTGCTCTCTCTACAGAAAGTAGTCCGTGACACGTGGGGACAACGCCGCAGGAATCATATATATAACGAAGTTCCGTTATATACCGAATCACAACGCCGATTCCTACACTAAACGCCACTGCTCTATGAGGTGAAAAGAAATAACTGCGGCGTCCTGTCGCGAAGCGTGAGAGAAAAAGTTTCGACGAACAGATGCCATGTAAGTTTCAGGCGCTCAGAACGCGAAGACGGCCCGATGCGCTAATGCAATGAGGGAAGTTGGAGCACTTAAAGCGCTGTGAGCTGCAGCACGTATGTGTAGAGGGATGTCTCATGACAAAGAGGGGTACACCTAAACGAGCGTTCGTTCGTATGCAGAGCAGTGAGCAAGCTACGTAAGCACACATAAGGGGTTTATACTTCACCGAGCAGCGGAAGTTTCCGCTTTATCTCGTCTGACCTTTGTTTTCTTTGTGTTCTCCCATCGCTTTGATTGAGTTCAGAGTCTGTGGATCACATTCCT